>NC_134366.1:24951478-25254508 GCF_035582795.1 Mycteria americana | reverse complement strand
TTTTCTGAAACAACCCCTCCCACCAAGCATTTAATCTGACAGGAAATTTTTAACTGATTATGGAGAGAGAAGAAAGAGCATTAAAAAAATAGCCAAAAGGAATAACAAGATTCAAAAGGTAGGGTGGCTGGTGACAAAGAAAAAGAAAACCTTAAAGTGCCTACTAATGGTGGTCAAGAAGACTTGAGCTGCAAAAATGGTAGCAAGGGTAGAAGCGTGTATATTTTATTCAGTGGCTCAGTGATAAAACCACAGTGTGCAGGAGCAGAAGATTGCGATTCACTGGCCTTTCAGAAAAGCTGAAGCCACATCAGCTGCCTGCAGCGGCATGGAGAAGGACTTTGCTCAGCGTGTATAGGGCAGATTGCAGCATTGGGCTGGAAGCTGGGAACCCGGATTCAAAGTTACTCTGCCTGGCTCAAAGCAAGGGTTTAAGCAAAACATTGATTAGTTTTTAACACTTTTTAAAGGAACTGGTTAAATAAAAAAAAAAGTGGAAAGTCAGAGGTATAATGGGTCCTATCTTGGACAGTGAGGGTTTGGGAATCTGTTGAGACCTCTCTAAGCCCAGAGCTCTGAGTGATTTAGTGACTTATGATGGAGACAGTTACTGGCTATCACTGAAAGATTAAACTGTTTGAATGTAATGGAAAGATATTCTCACAAATTTTAATTCAGGAATGGGATAGAATATGAGCTATTGAAGTCTTTGTTTTGAGGAAAGAAAATATCATGGGCAGTGCATGACTTTTTTGTGTTTAAATTAGAAATTACCAAGCAAAGTTAGAAAAAAGTTGGAACAAACCACATTTCACATGATTTTGATTTAAACATTTTGTAACATCTGAAGCTATATTGCAAAATGTTTCAGTTTTGAGAAAACCTTATTATTTTCCAATAAAAAATTAATCTATCAAAAATGTTTGCAGGATATTTGTTTAATAAGGCTTAAATGAAGAGAATAAGCTTTTATGCTTCTTTCTTTATGAGAGGAAAACAGAACATAAAAAAAGGTAATCACCTTTGTTTATTATATGTAACCAAGAAATAGTGCTTACTCTAGAGAACTGTAGGAATAATTAGTGTTCATAATAACAATAAATACTGGCCAAAGCAATTCAAAAGGTTTTTAGTCAGTAAATAATTTTGCACAACTTCGCCTGAGAGGAATTGAATCAAGGGATAGTTCAGAACTGGCTGCTCATTGCTAATTTGTTTGACAGGGTGGGTCCAGATTTGTTCTTTAGTGTCTATTCTCACATGACAAAACCATGTTTCTGAGGCTGTAACTCCATTTACTAAAATGTGTTGGTTGCGCACTGCCCGTTATCCCAATAAAGCAATGAAGGTTGCTGATCAGGGTGGGTTATGAAGAGTCTCTGCTGACAGAGAGTCATTTTTCATATTGAACAGCCGTTTGGGGGAAAAAAGGGAAAGAGGAAAAAACAACTTTAATAGCTTGCAATGTAACTAGAATTCCCTGTTCCTTTGCTAGTTTGTAGTTGGTAAATAGCTTCCAGAAACTCATTCCCTTTGGTCTAATTCCATTGCTTCTCTAGCTAATAAAAATGTTTGCAGAAACAGCAGAGGTTGTAATACCTGTTCTGTTAGTTCTTCACTTGATGCAGTGTCTTATAGTTCCTAATATTTGTAATTATAGCAGAACTGTTTGTGTTTTAATAGTTAAAGATCCTTTACTGTTGTTTTGATAGCATAATCATATTTTCCACAGTTTACAACTTGACTATCAACCTTTCCCCATGTTGGAAACTTGGCCCCATAATTTTTAAATGGTGAATGAATCGGTTGCTTTTCATTTTATATTGCTGATTAGAACTATGTGATCATGTGCTACTAGTACAACCTCATTTATAGTATTATTTTTGTCTGGTAAAGCTTTGGGCATGGAACACACTTTACTCCAAGGGCTGATTTCTTGGTTAGTCTGGAGTGGTGGAGAAGGCTTGAAGCTGTCCCGTGGTGCACTCCCATCCAGAGGCACTCCTCTGGCAGTTCAGGTTTGGGCAGAGCGTGATTTCCTCCAAGCCCTGTCAGTTACTCTTTGCAGAGAGAGCAGATGAAAAATCTACTTGAGCTAATGACACCTAGGTTAAATATTTCCCCATGGTAGTAGGAATCCCTTCTGTTCCCCTGGATACCTTCCTGCCAGTGAGCTCCAGACCTATCCCTAGGGGTATCTTTTCTGATGTAAAACTGGATTTGAATATGCGCACTTTTTTTAATCCCTTGTCCTCTCCCACCTTAAGAACCTTATAACAGTGGTCATGAGTTCTCCTAAACAGACTTTTCTGTCTTGCCTGATTATTTTCTCACAATTGTTTCTCTCAGTGTCTTTCAGCTGAAAGACATTCTGTTCTTCCCGGTTAGAAGAGAAGACTTCAAGTCTGTGATTTTCCTTTCCTACACAGCACAAGTAATTGCTTATTTTCACAGAGGCTCAGCTGATATTTGCTGCTGTGGGATTTTCTTTTTCTTCCCCCCCCTTCTTGCTTTTCATGTTATTGTGCAATTAAAATATTATTTGTAGTTTCCCAGCTAAACTTTTCAGCCATTCTTTAATACTACTTTCACAACAGTGCTCTTGAATTTCTGACTGACCCACCGGTTTTTTTTCATATCTACTGTCATTTCTCCCTTTGTTAGCACATCAAAGGCAGGGAGTCCTTTTTAAATAACTTTTCTGACATATGGTAGGCTGGTATTTGAAGAGATTATAAAGGTTCTTAAAATGCAGTTTGATCTATAGGACTGTGCTTGACAATACTTATGTTCTTTGGGATTTATTAGCATTTTCATTTTGTATTTGACTGCCTTCATCATTGGATACTCCAGCTGACCATATTGCACTGCATTCTCACAAATCAAAGAAAAAAAGCAAAATTAGGTTGCTGCCTGCCCACTGCAACAGGACAGGAGTTAAAGATGAGATGAGACCTATCCTAGACTTAAGAATGTAAGTAATGGTCTATTGGATTAGACCTTGATCCACCCTTAAGAGTGCTCTACCTCTGACAGCGGCACTAGGAGATTTATTCTAAGGATGGCATGAGAGTCTGGCCACTATGTGGTCCATTCCCTGTGTACTCCACCAATATCCAATTTAAAGAAAAAAAACAGGAAAAGAACTGTTTCACTTTTCAGACTGCTGTGAGTGTAAAATTTTACATCACAGGAGTTATAAACAGCAAACCCCACCATTATTCCTGTAGCTCTACTCCAGAGCATGTCTTTTATGTGAAACTACAAAGTTAAAATAAGGAAAGCACTGAAAGCAAAAGAAAATGCTGTTGAATACTTATCATTTTTCTACATAATCTTCAATCTCAACATTTCAAAACTTTCCTTTGTGACATTCCATCTAACCATGAGCATCATTGACCCGAAAATTATTATTTTCAGACTCAGTGACAGCATCATCAGCGCCTGAACTTTGCCTTCTTCAATATGTAGCAAAAACAACGGGAGAGGCTTTGTGAGACTTGGTAAATACATTCTATTCTCTCCCAACGTACATTAGCTGCTTCAGAAAAGTTATTATTTGTCTGTGTTTTTACTGACAGCACCTAGAGGCCTTATCCTGGTCAGGCTCTGCTGCGGTAGGTGATTTTGGCTTCCCTCTGTACCTGCTGTGCTCAGTGAGAGTCTGCACTGGCTTTTCATTGGTGCAAAATTTCTCTGCACACCTCTGTGTGGCACTGAAACACCTTAAACCATGCCCTTTCGGACAATTTCTGTACAAATAACCAGCGAGAAACCTGAAAAGCCATGGACCAGAGAACTTGCTTCATAAAAGGTGGGTGATATAGATAGGTAGGAGTAGGAAGTTTATTGGACACCAATCAGTTGGATGTGCTGTAGTTAAAAATCCTTATTTTAAGCACGTTCCATATTGGGATTGTGTATGGACAACTTGAACAAAACGTTTGTCTTTCTCAGCCTTTCCAGAGTTTCAGACCTCCCGCAGATTTCCTTGTCTGCTGGCAGAAAAGTGGAAGCTGCCTGATGTTGACTCAATTTGTGAATTTCAAATAGCTGGTGATTCAAAAGGCAGGCTATTCAAATCCCCATACCAAAACTTCTACCCCTTCCAATGATAATATCTGTGAACTGAAGTGCGATAGCATATTTATGCCATCCCAGAAAAATGTTTGGTGTCTTCTGTTACCGAGTTGTCTTCAGAAGAAGCATTATTTGGCTAACATTAGCCTTACGTTAGAAGAGCCTATTTTTCAAATATTTTATCTGATGAATTTCAAAGGCTGCCTCATAAATTATCTGATTATTTTCCTTGATCATATCACAGCTTGGTAGAATCTGTGTTTCATAAAGAAGTGATGTATGGAGAACCAAAGGGATGCTCACTTAAAAAGTATAAATCCTTTCCCCAAGTTTCTAGCCAGAGGAAGAACAAATATCTCTGATCATCACCTATATGAAATGAAGAACTTGGCCTGTGGAGGAGAAGAGAAAGGCGAGACAATCACAGCTCCATTTTGAATCAAAATATTTGCTTTTTTAGCTTTAGTCTTCTGATGTTTTCATATTTCCCTAAAAACTTAAATTTTCTGCAACAAATTAATGGTTTCCTCACTACTTCTAAGCCCAAAATGAATATCCTTATATAACTAAATAATGTGGTGATGAAATCACTGTATATTCCTAGAGGTATCTACCTCTATGTAAATAAAACAAAATATTGTGGGAAGAGATTATAAGCAAGCTTGGTTGTTAATTTAGAAACATACTGAAATATTTGTTAAGAACTTGTAAATCTGGTTTTGGGTTCCATCATTACATGTAACACATCCTATTAATTAAAATGGATGTTTCTCATGGGTAACTTTGACCCACATATTTTGAGCTGTGACTTAGATAGCTGTACCATTCATCACACTGTTTGCAAGTGGAAATGAGATTTTCTTTTCTCTCTAGATCTCTGATCAGGGTATTATGCTGGGCCTCATTAGACCTTTTACAGAGAAATAGGATTTTTTAATGGGAAGACGGAGATCTAAAAAAAGCAAAGCATTTCCATGAAATTATTTCTTTTGGCAAATCTAATGGGAACAACAGTACTTCACGACTTGTGAGCTAGGCAGGTTTTTGGTTCTGACTAGGCTTGTGCGACTTGTGTGTGCCTGCCTCTGCACTTACACAGCCATGAGGGCAACCGCTGAATCACTTTTTGTTTCTGAGGTCTGGGACAACTGCTCCACACAACAGTCCTAGGTGGGGAAGCCCAGACCATCTGATTTCCCCATCTGTTCAGCTCCCACAGCCCGAGACACAGTGTCCAAAGTATCAGCCCCCAAAAGTTCAAGTTTGAGGTCAAGTTTTCAGGATTAAGCTTCTGGATCTGTGGCATCTTGTCCATCTGACTTGTCTCAAGCACAGCCTGGGGAACTTGTCCCTGAGCCTGAGGAACCAAATGGCTCCCAAAGCCCTGGGGTCCTCACTTCTGGAGCATTCAGCATGTTCATACCGCCAGCATGTCATTTCCTATCACAAGAAAGCAGACTCAAATGAATAGGTTTTGTTAGTGCCATTCCTTAGTGCTCACTACTGAAAAAGGACTAAGATAAGCATCATATTTTACTTACCTAGATTTTAGGGAGTTTGAGCAAGGCTGTGTTTCAGGTGAAAACACTTAAATGCAGGCACCTACGTGTGAGCTAGGCAGGAGCACTTACGGTCTGCGGAGTGCTAGGGCAGGATTCAATTATCAAAACTTAGGTGCCTTGTTCTGGCTGAGATGTTCTTGGTATCCAGGACACCTGCAGAGCCCTGTCAGATACAACGCAGTACCTACAGCAGCTGTGTGTCCTTGGGGCAGTGGATGGAGATCCGGACGATTTCCCTTGAGGATCTGAAATGGCACGAGACACCTGAATTGTGTCTCTGGTAAGGACTGACTGCATGGCCTGGGGAGCAGCTCACCTCAAGGTGGACAATGATGGCTCAGCTTCGTTGCACAGACCTAGTCATCAGTGGCAGTGTTAACGTCACACTAGGTGCCTATGTTTCAGCACCTCAGCTGAGTCCCCAGCAGCTTGTCAGCTGAATCATGCTCTGCCTCAGCTACAGTGGAAGATTAGACACCTAACTCACAGAGAAACACGTGCTTTGAGAGTCCTCAATTTAGGCCATTTAGCCTTATTGGCTAAATGGACTTTAATGGACTTATTGGACTTAGCCTTATTCGCACCCCAGGGTTTGAAACCCATTCCGCACACTCACTCACTGTATCTCGGTATTTCCTAATGGAAATATTACAGGCTTTCAGTTCTGTGAGCTTCCTTCAGTTTTGTCTTTTCCCCCTTGAGTCATGACTGAAACATTTCAGTGGAAAGCCTAACAACTGTGTCCAAGTGAGCCATATGCTTGCTGACTTCATATTACCTGTGTCCCTCTCTTGCTTTCCCAACTCCTCCTGACCTCCCTGGGGCCTCTCCCAGTGGGGGATACACCAGGCAGTCTTCAAGAGACTCTGCTGAAAACAGAGGGATGAAGTCCTAGCCTTCCTGTTTGCTGCGCAAGTCCTTCCCCTACACTGGGATACCCATGGGTGCACCAAAACATGCCTTTAAAAAGTATACGTACATGAGCACCTGTCTGAATCTTTGTTGCTTTCCTCCCTGGCTGAGCCACATTTCACATTTCTTATGCAGAGCTGATGTTGAGCAGTAGTGGCAACTTCCTGCTGTAATTATAAAAGAATATAATGACAAGGAAATGAGAAACAAGGAAAGTATCCCAAGGGTCACACGGTGGTAATGTGCTCTATGAATTGGTTTTAAAGTGATTTGTAATGGGGAGGAGGGATAATTAAACTTGTGTCTCTTTATTTCTCTGCAACATAATCCCAGGGGCTAGTTTAGGTTAAAGCATGTTGCATTCACAGGGTCATGCCACAGAGGATTTTGCTCCATGCTGGATTAGACCTCAGAAGAAAATCAGGCAAGGAAGTCCTCCAAAGTGGATGACAACCATGTTAGATCCACCATGAAGAACCAACTGTTCTTCACCCTCGACCTTACATGATGGAGATCCATGGCCTCAAAGTTTTGGAGGCAGCTGGGTAAGAAAGAGGACAGAATAGTAGAGCACAGGGCAAGTAATAAGTATGTGCTTTCCTGGTTGCCTTAAACTAATGTAATTGCCACCTAATTAAACCACATTTCTAGTGTTGTATCTGTCTTTTTGCAATATCTAGGATGTTGAGAAATGCTATTTAATAAATTCATAATTTTATTGTGCTCTGCAGCAAATCTTAACCGACTCTTCGAGGTTCCTTTTCAGTTCCCTACAAATGATTATTTGGCTGTCTGTCTCCTAATCTCGATCCATACTGAATTTTAAAACAATAAAAATCATTCACATTGGCAAGTCTTTTATAAGGGAAACATTTCTATAATTAGGATTAACTCAAAATACATGTTGCCTCCCCTTACTAATTCTCATGTTTATTTAGAAGCATGACTCAGCATCATACTATAGGAGCCAACTACATGAATTTAAACAGCACTCCATCAGTCTGTAGAAGAAAGTGACATAAACCAATATAGCTGTGTGTACACTAGATAAAACTAACCATCTCTGGAGATTTCTATTCTGGGGGAACAATTATGTACACTGAATAACCCTATGCTTTCACAAGGCCTTTAGAGAAAACTTGCTGTTCATTTGAGGGACAGGCTCTGTGAAGGCTATTGCCATTGAATTTAGCTTGTCACTGTATTGATTAAGGTGAGATTATTTTTGCCCTTGACGTTGGTCCAATTTTTTACATTATAAAATCCTTCAGTACAGTAGATAGCATCTGTAGAAAGAAGTGACTTTTTTTTTCCTGCATCATTACCATCCGGTTTATAAAAGGTAATGGTCTGTATTTATGTTATGCTTGAAAATAAAGTGAACACAGTCAGAAATAAGCGCATGTTTAAATGTCTATCTTAGCTGAGAAGGGAGACTGGGAAGCTGACAACTGGTAACCTGAGGATAATAGTTTGACCTAGTCTGCAGTGTCCTTTGTGGGTTTAGTGTCTTGCATAATCATTGCAGATAATGTCAAATACTAATTAGCATTTGAGCAGATTTGGGGTTAATTTTCATCTCACATATGTTGATATAGCTCTACTGACTGCAATAACACATTCATTTATATCAGGTGACTATCTGGCACTTTCTCTTCTCTGTATTTGCTGTCACTGCCAACAATGTATTTTGGAGTGGGAAAAGGTGAGGGAGGAATGGAGACTAAAGCAGTAGGTAAAGAGGAAAAAATAGTTTAAAAGCATGATGGCAACCTTAATCAAAGATCTGGCAGTTGCAGGAACCTGATTAGCAGTGCTACGAGGAAAATACAGCTGTCCATTCCTGGTCTGCAGGTGCTGCGGTAGGTATTCTATTGTCAGACAGCCAGTGTTTTGAATGAAAGTAATTATTTCTTGTAGAAAAAAAGGTGTTATCTGTATTGCTATAATAGCAATTACCCGTCTGTAACGAGCTGGGCACTTGGAGAATACCGTTATATCACTGACTTTCTGACTCTGTGGTCATTAGATTTTCCTTTTTCGCTTCCACTTGATGTCAGGAGTCTTCCATGCTATCTGGTTAATCCCAGCTTCAGACGCCGTGTGCTTTGAGTGCTTCAGCTCTTGAGAGCACTAGACAAGACACCTGGCCTTTGAGCAGGCTGTTTTAGTGGAGAAGTGAGAGAACCTGCTCTGCTACCCCGGTGGCAGTGAGCAATGAAATGACAGTGCCGAACCTGTCATAGCCCAGAGGACAGAGCATCAGTGCAGTAGGAAAGAGGAAGTTTTCACAGAAACCGAACTGATCTAAAACTGAATGAATGAGGGTTAGTCATACATGAAATGTATTCTACCTGGCAACTGCAGAAACAACAGCTTGGAAATCTAGAAGGCAACAGCATGTAGCAAATATGCCACTTATGCTCATTTCCAGGTAGAGAACTGTATATATAATCTATTTAGTCCCAAGCTTGCAGGCAGCCAACGTCTAGCCATTTAGTGCAGAAAGGCTCACTGGACATTTACTCTTTGTACTCCCACCCACTCCTGCAGCTCTGAGTGAAATTAACTGGAGGTGTGAGCAGCCACTGTCCCTAGAAGATCAAGTGCCTCTAGCATTTGTCATAGCCATCAAAAGTGACACACTGAACCAGAGTGCATGCAAACAGGGCACTTACCTTCTTCCCAAAATGCAATGGGAATGGGTTCTCAAGGAGCCCCCATACAGGGTTTGGAGTCCAGAGGAGGTTGACAAAAGGGATTGTAGCAGGGGACTGCATGGGAACGTGCCTGAGTTCCCAGCCTCCGTGGCGATCACCAAGACACAGAAAGGGTCTCGGAAGCAAATGACTTCAGCATGACAGCATGGGCTGCTTTGACGCACCTGTGTTGCTTGGCTGCCTGCCTTCCAGGTGTGTGCCCAGGGTCAGTGTCTCTTCTGATGTTCAGACCCTGAAACAATGGCAGTGTTCAGCGGCAGGTGGGGAGCTATACACTACAGGGACATCTATTATTTTCTTTTTGCATTCTGGAATTCCTCTCACATTTTTTTCTAAGCCAAATCCTGGTCCCATTCTGTTTGCTACTGAATTTCTTGTGCTGGATAAGTTTATGCAACAATTATACAGACGTTAATTAAGAAGTAGTACAGATTTTGGTTTTGTGTGTTAGGGGTATGAAATAATTTTTTTTGTGTTGCTTCAGTTCTTAAATTTGATTGCTGCAGGAGACAGCTGATCATATATTTAACAAATGTAAAACGATAATAATTCATTGACAAATAAATTGATTGGCAAACCAGGTTCAGTGTATGCATCCACTCTGTAATGAGTGATAATTAAAAAAACCCCATTAACTAAGGAAAGGAGCTATGATTTGTTCATCCAAGGCTGGACAGACAAACTGACCTAGGGGTGAACGGAAGGGTAATAATTTGAGTAATTATGACATCATCTACCCACATCCCTCGCATATTCTGTTAAATTAACCTTTGCCATCACAGATAGGCTGTTGTCTGGTCTCTTCAAATTCAAATGATTGTATCTAAACTCCTTACTAGGAATAGCATTGTGGGCTGGCCCAGAGGAGTTAGATGACCTAGCTAACCTAAGGCACAGGGGTTCAACCAAACACCTTGGCTTCTACAGATTTATTTAAAAATGCTTGTTAAAAAGCAAACCTTATTTTCCTCCTGCCATGCCTCTCCTTTTAGATGTAGTACATTTAGTTGAGATCTGTTCTCTTCTGAATGAGATCTGTTGTCTTCTGAATCCAAGGTGGTGTTTCTGCCTTCTGGTATGCTGCAGCACAGAGATGCCCTGCTTGGCATCTGCTTCAGGATCTGCAAGGTGCATCAGTGACTTGCCCAGGATGATTCCTTTAGGTTGCAAACAGAGCTCATATTCTCATTGCTTGTTTATTCTTATATGTGAACCTGTGAATGATTTATGCATTTTTGTATGAGAAAAATGTTTGCTTTCAGAAGAAGAATGTGACTAAATGTATTAGCACTCTCCAGAAAGCTGGAGAACATCCTGTATGATTCAGCCCAGGAAAGCCAGATGGGAGACTCTAACCCTGGCTTCCTAGGAGGAAAGTTCAAGGACTGAAATAAGGGATTTTGAAGGGAAAATTTATGACCTCAGTTTATAATGTTCAACATTTTAATATAATGTTGTGGCTTTGGATAGGGAGTTTAGATTTGAAAATAAGGAAATATTTGCTGCAATGTACATAATGGAAATGCAGCTCTTTCAACTGGTGGCTCTGGACTGCTGAGTAGCAGTGGGCTTATTGTGCTGTACTGAAATACATCCCACCTCAAAACATACCTAAATCTGGAGCAGTGTTCAAATGGCAGTGGTTTGCTTACCTGCTGCTTTCTGCCCTGCTTACACTTTTCTTTTTACTAATTTAAAGATACACAACTTTGCTGTCAGGAAGGGCTAGAAAATAAAATTGGTGACTCCACGTGATGCACTCAGCTCCCTGATGTATCTTCCCTAGGACTTTCTTATTAACTTTTCAAAGTCTCTGCGTTTGGTGGAGTCACTGTAGAAGGTTCATAAATGATAGATAAAATAAATAGCTCCATCCCACGACTGCATGGAGAATGAGAGAGAGAAAAAAGTCAGAGTGTGTTTGACAATCACTTTGTTGTGGTTTAGCCCTACTCGGCAATTAAGCACCACACAGCCGCTCGCTCACTCCCCCCTGGTGGGATGGGGGAGAGAATCAGAAGAGAAAAAGTGAGAAAATTCATGGGTTGAGATAAAGACAGTTTAATAGGGAAAGCAAAAGCCGTGCACGCAAGCAAAGGAATTCATTCACTACTTCCCATCCCCAGGCAGGTGTTCAGCCATCTCCAGGAAAGCAGGGCTCCATCACACGTAATGGTTACTTGGGAAGACAAACGCCATCACTCCGAACGTCCCCCCATTCCTCCTTCTTCCCCAGCTTTATATACTGAGCATGACACCATATGGTATGGCATAGCCCTTTGGCCAGTTGGGGTCAGCTGTGCCAGCTGTGTCCCCTCCCAGCTTCTTGTGCACCTGGCAGAGCATGGGAAGCTGAAAAGTCCCTGATTTAGTATAAGCACTGCTTAGCAACAACTAAAACACCCCTGTATTATCAACACTGTTTTCAGCACAAATCCAAACCATAGCCCCATACTAGCTACTATAAAGAAAATTAACTCTATCCCAGCCAAAACTAGCACAGACTTGTATGTTGAGCGGTGACTAGTAGCAAGTAGAACCTTTTTGACAAAACCAAGAAAATCCACAGACTGTTACTTATTTCCTAAACCATTAGCTCTTCTGAGAGAAGACAATTCCAGCATTTTGGAGTCCAGGCTTGAGCATCAGGCAGCCAACCTCTAGCCACTTAGCGCAGAAAGGCTCACTGAACGTTTTCTCTTTGTGCATCCATCTGCCTTTGCACCTGAATGAAATTAACTGGAGGTGTGAGTAGCCACTGTGCCTCGAAGACGACATGCCTCTTGTCCTTGTCACAGCCATAAAAAGTAATGAAGAACTCAATGAAAAGTAATGCAATGATAGTGAAAGTCCAGAGGCAATGTACACATGATGGAATAATTTCTTTCTGTCTACCTTTATTTTACTAGGCTATTAATGCTACAGCTGAAAGGTGACCATCAAAATACCATGAACTTTTTCGATGATGAATAAACCATCAAAAGATAAGAAGTTAATTAGTATTATGAAGATTTGCAAAGTCCATTCTCTTTTAATATATCCAAAATTTTAGAGAATAACTTACTGGCCTTGTGTTACACTGATTTGTAGTATGCAGATATGTTCGTCAGGTCATGGGTGGTCATTGCTTCTTTGTGGTGTAGTTATTTACACAGCTTTCACCATATCTGTGTTCCCTATTGAGAGCAAAGCTCCATCTGTGAGAAACAGATACATAACAGATAAAGGGTAGATATTTTTGATACTTGTAAATTGCAGTTGATTTTATTGATCCCAGTCTTGATCTCCATCTTGGCTGTGTACTTTGTCTCAAAAGCATAATTTGACTTTATTGCTAGAAGTATTGTTCTAAAGTGATTTTTTTTCCCCACTTGACTTAATTACTTAAAAAGTAATTTGGGATTTCAGGTTGTCCTTAAAGTCTTTGCCAGGTACCCCCATAACCCCCACAGATTCTTCTGCAAAAAACAATTGTCCTAAAAGTACATCCTGCATCATTCTGGCTATGTCTAAATATCTGCTTGTATTCCTTAGTACTGGAAAATTGTAAATATTTAGTAATAACAAATATTTGCTTCATTAGGAAGGAGACCACACATCTCTATAGCTGAATGGCAAATTAGTAATGATTCTCCTAATGATTCCTAGTAGTTCTATGTAACACAGAAAATTTTATTGGTATAAAAGTACATTTTGTAGTTTTACCTCTATAATACTTACTCATTGGCAAAAGTGCTAGTAATTATATAGCTTATTTAACTGAGGCAAATAAACTGTGTTACACAGAATGAGCAACAACCTGTGTCATTGTTTTTAATACAAGGGTATCCATATGATAGAAAAAAAACTTTTTCTTTCCTGACATGTAATATGATAGTTTTTATATTGCTCCAGTTATGTTTGAGCTGTTATAAGACAAGAAGTTGGAAAAAGTAATGAAGGCTAAGGAAAAAATTCTATGCCAGGAAAGCTTGATTTTCCTTTAAAAAATAATGTGAGCTAGCACCAGCTTAGGTAATTCTTGTTAACTTATGTGGCAATAGTGCACACTTTTTGATGTGATATTAGTGGATCAAACCCTGGTCTCAGGCCTGTTCTGCGATATTTACACAAGTTTTTTTTGTTACGATCTCAACAGCCTCAGTCTATGTTTCAGGCTCTGAACAGCCACTACAGAAGTGTCCAGAAGCTTGATAGTCGCTCCACTTCTGATCCTTTTATACTTCTTGGACAGAAACCAACAGAACCACATGCACCTTGATGCTTTGCTCCACCAAGACCTCCAGATATACCCCCACTATCATTTAAGATCAACCTTGTGTACTTTCCTATTCTGCCAAAATCATAATGTAATTCATAACCTCCACTAAGGTCATCCACATTGTTCTTTGGGAGACACCTTCTGGGAATCAGTAAGCAGACTGCTACGGGTCTTCTAGGTTTCTCTCCAGTTATGGGTAGAAGGATCACAGAGTGATCTGGAAGGTATAAACAGGGAATTATAGAATTTTCAGTAGAGGATTTCTGGGCAAAGCCTACTTTTCGGGGCAAACTGTAAGCATTGAGGTATAAACTGAGAAATTAGCAGGTTTAAGTTCATATCCAATGACTTGGTACAGCTTTCGTGCTTGCATACAATTGTTATCTAGGAGTGTCTACTGTAAATGTCCAGTTCTTTAGAGCAGTTTTAAAGTCAATTCTTAAACTACCTGTCCAAAATGGAGAAATAACTGATTTGAAAATCAGGAGATAGCATTTCCATTTTCCGTCAGTATGACCAGAGGGGTTGTAGGAACTGTGTTGCCACTGTCCACTCAAGTAGAAGACCCACAGCCCTGGCCTTTGTATCATGGCAATATCCCAGAAAGTCTTGCAACTTTGGCCAGGCTTCTGTGGATTTGGTCCATGGCATCTTGTTCTGTAATAAGTTATTTTCTAGGAAACTGGAAAACTGTATGAATACCAACATATAGAAAGCTGTCAAACTGACCATCCAAATTCAAAGAAGACAGATGTTGGTAGTGTCTTAAAGACATATTTTTTCAGTGCTTTTTTGACTACTCTTTTCCTCACTACTTTCAAGGCTGCACTACATATGCATAAAGCTTAAATATTCTGTGATTACTGCATGCTTGTCTGAAACACTAGCAGTGAGCCTAGACAAAAATGCCACCTTTAGTCATATTATGTGGTGCCATCCTACAGGTACAGCACATTCCAGCGTGACACAGAACAGCTCAATGCACTCCTGTACTAGCTAAATAAGAAAATAGAAATAACCCATAATTTCATACAATGTGCCATTGGTGGGAAAGAAATTGCAGCAGAAAAAATATTTTTATTACTCTCTTCTTTTTAAAGAAATAAGTTCTTTCTGTCTTTCTTCTCATCCTTTTGTTTTAAGGGACATACCACACCCAGTGAATTTTTTTTCCAGGAGATGGTAGAATGGATCAGAATAAGCTGAATGCAGAAAGATTATCCTCTCATCTATCAAGTCAAGAGTCCAGGTATGAGAAAAGCAGAAGCCCCAAACTAGGGCAGTATGGCTGGGTTGGCTGCTGACGCAAGAAATGAAAGGGGATTCCTGAGTATCCAGACACTAGTGCTTGAGATGATGGGTTCCTATGATCTTTCTGCTACCATGCCAGGGATCTTCGTGCTTATATACATCACTGCTTTTGCAATACTTGCTCACCTACTCAGTTGCTACAGTCATGAAAACATATCTAGAGAAGATAGCTGGTTTAATCCTTGAGAGGCCTTGTGTCTGGTGTCATAATATTTTGGTGGAAAAGTAAAGAGAATGAAAAGATATAGCAAAATGTAATAGAGTAATAGCATCAGAAATAACAAGGGAGAGAGGTTCAGAGTTTAGAATAGAAGAGAGGGACAGAGAGATCAGGAAAATGGAATAAAATCAGATTTTAGAGCTGAAGTAATGGAAGGGAAGAGACAATATCTCTCTGAGTGAGGAGCTTTTTCTATAAGAGAAATTTTTCACTGCTATGGGGTCTCGGTGCTGTTTCTGACCTGCAGCGCACTTTCCTAGGCTCCTCCTTGTCTTTGGGTCATTAATTTTCATGTTTCAGGAACCCATGCTTCAGTCAGCTGCATTCAGGTGTATTGTTCATCATGTCTTGGTCACCTGAGCAGGAAGGTTCCTGCTGAAGCAGGATATCTGCTGGAAATTAGAAAAAACTCAAAGTTTAGCCATGACCTTGAGAGAGATGAATGAAGATTTTCAGATGGTCATGGGCAGTCAGTCATCATTTTTTTTAATCAAGAAATGAGAAAATAGTGTGATATATTTGAGAAAATACTCAAAGAAGATGAATGGGATCTTTCGGGCAGCTCTTGAAATAACTTGTTGGCCTTTCCTTGAACAGAATTGCTTACTTAAAAAAACATGGATTGTTAATTTTAACTTTCAGTGCATTTGTATGTGTTAGGTTTTAAAAAAAATGTTAAAAGTGCCTTGGGTGAAACTTCAGTTCACATATGACACCTGAAACTATGAAAGAAAGTCAGAAGTACCATCAAGACATTACCTTTGTGAAGTGTTTATATCTGTATCTTCCTCTGCTGCTTGAGAGTCGTTCTCAGTAGTTCATAGCACATAACAAAATCTTTCTTTGCTGACTAGTTTTGAAAGGTAAGGAGTTTTCATAAGCAATGAAATAATGAGATACCTTTACAATATAAGACCTTTGAATTATTCCATTTGCCCATAAGATATAAGAATTCATAAAGCATTTTGGTAAAACAATAGAAAATAATTTTAGTGCTCTTTTTTCTTCCTTCTGCTGTGCTGCTTTAATTCCATGAACAAAGAGACTGAAAAGCTTAGTATGTTTGGACCATCAGTAATCAGTATGCCAGTGAAACCCAGATGCTCATCAGTGGACTTTGCATAAGATGATAAAATTTATCATTTCCCTTAAATTCATTACAGTTTTGCTTATCATACCAGAAATGTGTCACTTGATTCTTCATTCTTTTGCAGAATCTAAGGAAGATGCTTTGCTCTGCTTTAAGCAGTAGGTTCAGAGCTCACTTGAAGTGTCTATACATAGGCAATCCCCTCAAATGATTAGCTACAGGTAGGAGGAAAATCAGTAAGACTCTTCTGAGAACAAGTTAAGATCATTTTCCTCCTTTTAAATAAGAATTCTTAATTCTAGGGTTTCTTGTACATATTGTTTAATGTCAATGGACAGCAAAGTTTCCTTATAATACATTAGTACTAGGTCAGTGAGTTTTTCCTGCCAATCTGTACTGTTCTCTTTAGCACAAATAACCTCAAACACAGTATAAAACAACATGATTGCTAAGACACTTCTAACCCCTGACATAATACAGATGAACTTGATTAATCTATGTTTAATTGAGATTGAAAATGAATTAAAAAAGCAATGGCAAACATTCTGTTCATCTGGCAACTTATATAAACCAGCACTATTTAGCCATCACACATTAGCTGATTTATTGTTGATGTCATAAAAAAGTGTATATTTGTACTTACCCACAGATATATATGATGTGCGCATCACTCTGATCCAGGATGTGAACTGATGCAGAAGTTCACTAAGATATGTGGAGCTTAGCAGAAGGAAAGGAGCTCATTGGAGCCTGCATGTGATCAGTTACAATCATGCAAATTTTATATTAGCTGTATGCATACATTAGATGTCATCAAATGTACATGTACACATGCCTGACTTGGTAGCCTGGTATAGAGCAGAATACAAAACCATAAAACTCTAAATGATTCACAGAATCACAGATTCAATTGCAGCATCCTGTTTCTGGCAGCAGTAGCTTGATCTTAAAAAAGCCTTGGGGCCTCAACGTGAGAGAAGCTGGCATTTTATATTTTAAGCATAGATCTAAAATACTGTATACTTTTGCATTATGACAACTTACACTGGGAAGTGAGAGATGGCACCAGAGGATGTCTGTGTTGAAAGGTTGTTCGGGTGGAAAGCATTATCTCCTGTGGGACTCAGCAAGGAGGGCAGAGATCTCAACTGGTTAAGATGAATCAAGACAGTAAGAATAGAACTGAACTAGCGCTGCAAAATTTGGATCTGTTCTTAGATTTCAAGCATTGCCAGATTCTGAGCAAGTCCATTCTGCACACCTATAGTGGCAACAGAACCAGACCCAGCTGTCACCATGCAAGCGGCACAGTGTAGGAGCCTGGACCTTTCCAAGCGCTACAGAGCACTCATATACTGGAGTATATAAGTCCTCCCCCTGATGTTTGGACAAAGGCATCCATAATATGGCTAAAATGTCAGTTCCTCCCCAGTGAGTGACAAGTGAAATTTGTGAGTACTTAACGTTCTCCAGAGTCACAAGTGTAATTTCATGGGAATTACATGGAGTCTGTTGCACAGCTATTGTTTGAACCTTATTTTAGAAATCATCATCATGCTTAAATGCCTTTGCAGTAGCAGCCTGGAAATTATCCTGCTTACCTATTTCAAAACATAGGACTGCAGTTTATTTTCTTCAAAGTATCACTACTCTGAGATCTTTGGAAGACCAAGACAGGTAATATAATCCCTAGGTTTGCTGTGTGGAATTGGGCAGCTAGCTACAAGCTAGAATGAATGGCACGGGACTGTCAAACAATTGTTTTAAGGACTACAATGGGAAAGAGCAATTTTGTGTACAATGAATGCCTGCATTTCCTCTGTCACATCTCCAGCAGTTTATGTCCTTATTTGGAGAGAAAGAGCCAGCTCATGCTGTAATTTATGCTCTGAGAACATTGCAATGACTTGTTGGGTCCTAATGGGAGCTACCTGAGAAATTTTAATCTTCAGGTACTAACTGTAATGTCTTGGCAGCTTACGCTTTGAAAATATCTATAGCTAACTGCCATATCCAACCACTGTTTCTGTTCTTCCAAGATGGGCATAATGAGTCCCCTGTATGAAGGTCCTCTCCACCTTGGCATCAGTGCCATCTTCTACAGCTGTACTCAGTTTATAAGCAGCTCTGTAGCTTGCTTAAATGGCTTTTTATATACACCAATGTCACAATTTAAAGGTAAAACCGCTAGTTATTTAGCTCTCAACCCCATTTTCAGGTCAGAAAATGGGGTTGAATGGGTCCATGCAGTAGAAAGTCTGTATAGAAAGAACAGCATCTCTCATAAAGCACAGACTTTATGGCAACCAGTCCTGATTGCATGCATCCTCCACCATGGGAATTTATGTGGACATGAGAGCTGTCCTTCTCTTAGATTGTGTCTTTATGCTCATTTAAGCACAGCAGCTCACATTAACTAAAGAGGGTTAAAATGAGCCATCTTTCTTTTGAAGGGCAATTTGCTTTCGTAGACTGCTTGGTTATCTCCATGCCATGTTTTTTGCAGCTGGGCCAGGCTCAGCCTTTAAAGTCTTTTCCCAAGCAAGCGGAGCAGTGCAGCTGCCCCTCTTAGCACATTCCTCTTGTTGGCCACAGGCTGGGAGCTTTCCCCAGCTTCCCCTGCCACAGGGCAAGCTCGCTCCCAGGACTTCTGCTCCCCTGGGGCCTGCCTGTGCCTTCACATTTTCTAAGACCATTCACTCCCCAGTGAAGGTAACAAGACATCATAGCAGGTCTTTATTTCCCTTTATTCCCTGGGGCCTGAAATACATCAGGAAGAGTACAGAGTTGATCAGCTTCAGTTGAGAAATGTCCTTTGCAGTGTTGCTTAGGCCATAGATGTCTTGTGCATTGATGATTCATGGAAGAAGACCATGGTGTATCATCATGTTAGGTCTATTTATGACTATCATGCTCTGGCATGTCCTTTCTCAGGGTTTGTAGCAAATGCTTTAATGGTTTGTCAGAGAGTAAAGACCATGATCTGAATAATATATTTTTCTGTAGTAATTGCACCTTATCAAAAGAAGAGTCTTTGAAGGCTCTTTTTTGGCCTGTCATTTTCTTTCTGTGGTTATCGTTTTATCTACACTTGTTACTACAGAATTTTTTGGACTCGCATCAAGGATAGTCCCACACATTTCTTTGACAAAACCTTTTGAAATGTTTCCATTGCTGCATCTTTCATTCATTTCTAGCAGCTAAAGTTGATGAAAAACAGATACTGTACTGAAGGTTTATGTGACATACAGAATACTAATGTTTAATACCCGCTAACAGCAAACAAGCACTGAAAGTCAACCAGTCTGATGATGAGGAAAGTATCTCTATCTGCATGGGGAAAAAGAAGAAAACAACAAAAATTAAAAGCAGGAAATGAATCTGGTACTGTGTGCAAACGTATGTAAGAACTTAACTGAATTATCATTTGAGCTGAGCAAATAATAAGAAGCAAATAACCTATTTAAATTTAACCTTTTTCATTTCATAAATTGGTCATGAGCTGCTTAAAAATATACTTGTAATCGTATATTATTCACAAAATACTTTGGCAAATGATTCTAGACAGCTCTTGTAAAGCACTGGAGCTAAACCTACCTGTATTTGAAATGTCAGCCCTCTTTTGACTTCAGTCAGGGCAGGCATTTAATAGGCATCTCCTTATAAATAGCTGAAAATAAAGATCTGTTGTGATTTCCATCTAGCTTTCCTCTACTGCTCCTTAAGCAGCAGTGGTACCTCTATCATGATGAATTGGCTTAGCTGTAGTGATTCCAGTTTTGAGTTTCAAAAATTTACAGATGTCCAAAACATAGCAATATGTATCTGTCCTGGTTTCAGCTGAGATAGAGTTAATTTTCTTTATAGTGGCTGGTATGGGGCTATGTTTTGGATTTGTGCTGAAAACAGTGTTGATTAATACAGAGATGATTTAGTTGTTGCTGCACTAGTCAAGGACTTTTCAGCTTCCCATGCTCTGCCAGGTGCACAAGAAGTTGGGAGGGGACACAGCTGGCACAGCTGACCCCAACTGGCCAAAGGGCTATTCCATACCATATGGCATCATGCTCAGTATATAAAGCTGGGGAAGCAGAAGGAAGGGGGGACGTTTGGAGTGATGGCGTTTGTCTTCCCAAGTAACCATTACGTGTGATGGAGCCCTGCTTTCCTGGAGATGGCTGAACACCTGCCTGCCCGTGGGAAGTAGTGAACGAATTCCTTGCTTTGCTTTGCTTGTGTGTGCGGCTTTTGCTTTACCTATTAAACTGTCTTTATCTCAACCCATGAGTTTTCTTTCTTACTTTTGCTCTTCCAATTCTCTCCCCCATCCCACCAGGGGGGAGTGAGCGAGCGGCTGTCTGGTGCTTAGTTGCTGGCTGGGGCTAAACCACGACAGTATCTTACATGGCTGATCTACTTTGAATTCTAAAATGTAGCTCAAGCTGCCATGTAGGCACGTCCTAAGCTCAGTGGGGAGAGGTAAGCACCTAGCAAGGGTGGCTCTAGCTATCCTGAGGAAAGTGGGATAAGCACACGGTAAGGGCTTTTCAGTATATAGGGAATACAGGGAGGAGTAGACATTTACATTTTATGCAGTCCCATTTAGACGGGATGATTCTTGCATGCTGTATGTAATGAGTTGATCTTGTGTCATTTCCATAACACAGACAGCTTTCATTGGAAGATCTGTTAACACAATGTGTCGCGTGAGCACTGGGGTATATCTATCACACACACAGCAGCCAAGCCAGTGCCTTGGCTTCTGGTCTGGAAAACTCTAAGCACTGGGTTATGAAGATAGAGGAAAGCAGACACAAATACTGGGTCAGTTCGTTGGCCACTGTACGTTTCAGTCTTCACACAGTGGCACGGGTGTCCCCTAATGTATCACTGAGCTTCTGGAGCCCATCAGTCTTGCTGACCAAGCTTATGAGAAGTCAGTAGCACATAATCAGAGCCTAAGGTCAAGCCAGTATTGGAGTCAATGTTAAGTTTCTCCATAAGTACTGAGTACTTAACACGCCTAGACCTGAAAACTGTTCAGTGGGAGTGTTACATCGTGAATTTATTCTTGCTTTTGTGAAGGCCAAAGAAATTCCAAGGAAAAGTTAAAATGCTTTTCTAACAGGAGCTGGCAGACAGGACTGTGATATGATTTTCATGCAATGCTTTTAATTTTCCAAGCTGCCAAGGAGACTTCCTCAGTCTGAACATGTCTGATCATGCTGATCATGTCTCTAGCCACTATGAGTTTCTAAAGCTAATTTCCTGAGAAATCCTTGAGAAATCTTTAGAAAAAAATTGTTACACATTAACCCATGTATTCTAACCTAAAGGTCACAAAACCTTTCAAATGTATTGCCTATAATGGGAATTAAGTGGCTAAATGTGAGGCCGCACCTCGAATACTGTGTTCAGTTTTGGGCCCCCCACTACAAGAGAGACATTGAGGTGCTGGAGCGTGTCCAGAGAAGGGCAACGAAGCTGGTGAAGGGTCTGGAGCACAAGTCTGATGAGGAGCAGCTGAGGGAACTGGGGTTGTTTAGCCTGGAGAAAAGGAGGCTGAGGGGAGACCTTATTGCTCTCTACAACTACCTGAAAGGAGGTTGTAGAGAGGTGGGGGTCGGTCTCTTCTCCCAGGTAACAAGTGATAGGACAAGAGGAAATGGCCTCAAGTTGCACCAGGAGAGGTTTAGACTGGATATTAGGAAATTTTACTTTACTGAAAGGGTCGTCCAGCATCGGAACAGGCTGCCCAGGGAAGTGGTTGAGTCTCCATGACTGGAGGTATTCAAAAGACGTTTGGATGAGGTGCTTAGGGACATGGTGTAGTGGTGGTCTTGGTAGTGTTAGGTTTACGGTTGGATTTGATGATCTTAAAGGTCTTTTCCAACCTATACGATTCTGTGATTCTGTAAATCTCTCTGCTGTACTTTGAAAATATACCCTTAGCAATAGTCTAACTCTTTCTCTGCTTCCAACTCCAGATGAGTGACCTTAGAAAGAAAGGATCAGAACATTTTTAATCCAAGTATTTATTGAACTAACAACAGGGGAAAATACTATATGGTTCTCAGTGTTCATTTTACAAGGTTTGCCATCATCATGATGGTCCAATTGTGCAGAGAGAAAGGATTTGTGTTGCACAGGCAATAGGAATTTTACAGCATGATTAAAGTATTTAGGTATTTTACAGTTCTAGAAGGATTTTAAGGTTAACATTAATATATATTTCTGGTACCGAGACATGCTGATAATTTTTAGTTCATTTTTTATTAAGGAGACACTTTCAAATTTAAATTGATTGTAGCTTGGTTTGGTTTGGATTTTTTTTCCCCCAAAATATATATGCTGTTTCTGAGTCATGAGCAGTCTATAGTGCCTTGAAATGCCATACCACCAGGCATATCTGTGTGCCTAGAGATTTCAGCAGTGGTTCCAGTAATTATATGGAGAACATATCTAGGCTTGTAGCTAGAAGATTGTTTACTGATGCTCCGTATCATCTTCTATGGACATCTGGTCCACCAAAGTAGAGGAACTGCTGCTTGTCCTGTGAAACTGCTGCCTCAGCTACCCCAAATGTTCTTCTGAGGGGAATTTGGTAATTCATTCCTCATAACTATACTCAGATGTCAGTGCTCCGGCAAAGACATTCTTCTGCCTCGGGTGAACTTTGTCAGGAAGAAGCAGGTAAAGGTCCCTTTTGAAAGACCCCACAGTTTCTTGTGACATTGATACATCAAACGGTTTATCAAATATGATGAATATTATTTTCCTAAATTATTATTTGCAGTTTTTCATTCCCTGGTTATTTTGTACAAAAAATGTTGCTGTCAACTTTCTAGAAAAAATGCTAATATTAAACATTAACATTTTTTCCACTTAACAGATTTTTAATTCATAATTTAGATTACATTTCACCAAGCATACAAGTTTCTTGAGATTCAAATGGAGCTGTGACTCCTTTCCCCTGTTCTTAAATCCAAATGGACGAACTTCACCAGGTTGAAGTATTTCATGCTGTTTGCTTATACTTGCTCAAAACCAGCCCATAACCTGCTGTTTCAAATGCCCCCAATGTAGGAATGAGCAGATCACGTCTAGCAGAGTAAGAACTGACCAAATGTTTACTCAGTACCTAAACACATCTTTGTGTACTTTTTGAAATATTTGTGCAGTTATTCATTATTTTTTGTCATTGTCTGACCCTGTTTGTCTTAGGACTTGACTGGGAGCAGATACAGAAAAGAAAATATTATTTTTGCAAAAGTTACAGACTACCATGAGTAAAAAAATCTCACCAGGAATTTTTGTCTTATTTTTATTGACATCAGTAATTAGAGCTGCTCATCTGAGGTTTTATTTGAGCTTGCAAACCTCTCTAGCTTTATCCATTGTGAGTCTAACCTTTCCTTGGTGTTCTCTGCACCCTCTGGAATTAACATACCCTTTTCTCCAGGTGTCACAAATCTGACATTGCTCTTCAGACTTTGCACATGCCATCTCTTTTACCTTTATCATTCACAGGCAGCTCTTGTGCTCATTTGCTTACTTCTGCTCTCCCATTTCGGCACTCTCACTGACCCTCAGCTTCTGAGAATCTCTCTTGTGAAAAGCTAGTGGGGGCTGGCAACACTGGGATGAAAGACAAAATTATTTTCAACTCATAAGTTCTGATCATAACCCATAATAAGATTCATTATTATATTTCACCCTGACCCATATAATTTCCAATAAAAATCATATAAGAATGGCTTATCTAGCACATTATTTAAGAAAAATAAAACCAGGGAATTTAGCATTTGAAAAAATACAGTCATAGAACAGAACTAAGAGAGAGAGAGACTCATGGGGGAAAGCTCATTGCTAAGGATTAAACCTATAATATGTCAGCAGTAGATACCAGTACTGTAATTACAGATGATATTAATAAAAACATTAAGTATTTTAAGTCACAGAGACCTTTCAAGAAATTACTAGTAAACTAAAAAGTAGACCAAGGATCATCTCATTTAATTGTCAGGTGTTTTTTTCACAGCCAGTTCTCAAGTGTCTCACGGAGAGAGAGAGAGAGAAATATAGCATAATCCTGAAAACTGTCCTGTGTACTTCAGGTATTAGTTGTATGCTATGGATAAGACAGAAAAAACCCAGTCCTGTGTGAGCAGGAAACTTGTCCCAGTTGACAACTAGCAACTTAAACAACATGTAGTGTTAACTTTTCTCTTAATATGTTTATGTTCTTCAAATTTGGATATCTATCCCTGGATCTGGCTGTCTTTATTCGAAACCTAAATTAAGAGGATCAACATTTAAGCAGAAGAGACTAGCTGAATCTCCACCTTCAAACCCGTAGGTACTCCAGCCCTCTGGAGAAAGCAAACTCACTTGAAAATGGAGTGCACTCTCAAGAAGACTGGAATCTTTTCAGAGAAATCCTGGCATAAGCAAGGAGCAAACATTTCTAGTGTTTTCACCTTCTCTGATGAAGGTAGGACTTTCCACTTCATAACAATGCGGACAGCTGACAAATAAGCATTTCCTCAGCAACTTACACCTTCTAAGGATGAGGGACGGGAAAAAAGACTCTCTGTTTTGAGAACTCTGCAGTGTTTCACCCGTGAAGATATGCAACAATTTATTAAAGATATTTCTTACCTGTACATCTTTCCTTTTCCGATTTACTTGCAGAATTCTATGTCAGGGGTATAAGTTTCTATTAGATGCAACTGAACACCCTTAAGAAGACACACAACCCCTTCCCAACACGCACACACATAACTATTTCTATTAAATTCTGTAGGGTTTCTCACTGGGGTGGCAGAAAACAGCGCATAAATTACTTGCAAAAAAGAAGAAAGCAAATTCTAATTCAACCATTTTTGTATAGAACATATTGCTTGATATAGAAATAGTCAGTTTATAGCTGTCTGAGACTAATTGGTTCATTCCATTCACAATGATTTATTTATTAATGTTGCTGATTTGCACATATACACAGCTTGGAGTACACAGAGCAGTTTTATGTATAATATAGATAAATACATTTAATTTATTGATTTGCAAATGACAGATTTCTTTAGTCTAAAAAGTTTATTGGTTCATAAGGATGAAATATTGATTTTTTTATGTAATATAAGTTTTAGATGTGCACTTAAGTAGAGGCAGCAGAACTGCTAACACTGCTTGGTGGAAGTCTATCAAGCTTTTCAACCTTATCTTTATTTTGAGGGGTTTATAGCTAGGTGATAAAAAATGAGTTTGGGCTGAGTCTTCTTTTAAGACAGTCATGTATCTACTGCTTGACATCTCAGTCATAAGCACTTTTAAGCACATTCACAAAACAGATTGGTCACTGTTAAGTAGTAGATGTTTAGAATAAATACCCATTACTGTAACTGTAGATTTATTTCTATCTATAATTTCTGCAATTGGCTATTTGGCTTCTTCTGTGGTTTGTGTTAAAGAAAATAATGTGTTTACTGAAGAACAATAAAAAGTATTTTAAAAGTGCTGTGTGCTTTATAGACAAGTAAGCTGTTGACTTAAGGCTCAGCCTGATGGTCCTGAAGGCAGTGAGAGTATTTCCATGATCTGAAATGTTAATGAGATAATTCCCCTTAGCCCTGGGGCAGAGAAACGTTCAAGCACATCACAACAGTGTGTCCCAGTCTCAGCAAGGCAGCAGTGCAGCTCACTGACTTGCAGATTCCTGTTATCCCCACACACATTGTTATCATTGTGCCTAGTGCCAAGAAAGAGTAAGGTAACGAGCTGCATTCCCAGTGATTCTTTATATTTCTGTGTAAAGTTTATATTAAGATGCTGTCCTGGTTTCAGCTGGATTAGAGTTAATTTTCTTTCTAGTAGCTGGTATAGTGCTGTGTTTTGGATTTAGTATGAGAATAATGTTAATAACACAGGGATGTTTTCGTTACTGCTGAGCAGTGCTTACAGAGAGTCAAGGCCTTTTCTGCTTCTCACTCTGCCCCACCAGCGAGTAGGCTGGGGGTGCACAAGAAGTTGAGAGGGGACACAGCAGGCCAAAGGGATATTCCATGTCATATGCCATCATGCTCAGTATATAAACTATGGGAAACGCTGGCCGGGGGTCCGCTGCTTGGGAACTGGCTGGGCATCGGTCAGTGGGTGGTGAGCAATTGTATTGTGTATGACTTGTTTAGTATATTCTTTTATCACTATTATTATTTTCCTTTCTTTTCTGTCCTATTAAATTGTCTTTATCTCAATCCATGAGTTTTACCTTTTTTTTGGGTTCTCTCCCCCATCCCACTGGAGGGGTGTCGTGGTTTAGCTTCAGTCGGCAACTAAGCACCACGCAGCTGATCGCTCACCCTCCCCCCGGTGGGATGGGGGAGGGAATCGGAAGAGTGAAAATAAGAAAACTTGTGGGTTGAAATAAGAACAGTTTAATAACTGGGGGGGGGGGGAATTGTAATGAAAAGGAAAACAACGAGAGAGAAAGAGGAATAAAACCCAGGAAAAAACCCCAAGTGATGCAACCGCTCACTACCTGCTGGCCGACGCCCAGCCCGTCCCCGAGCAGCGATCGCTGCCCCCCGGCCAACTCCCCCTAGTTTATATACCAAGCATGACGCCATATGGTATGGAATAGCCCTTTGGCCAGTTGGGGTCAGCTGTCCTGGCTGTGCCCCCTCCCAGCTTCTTGTGCCCCTGGCAGAGCATGGGACTGAAAAGTCCTTGACCAGTGTAAGCACTGCTTAGCTAACACACTAAACCATCAGTGTGTTATCAACATTATTCTCATACTAAATCCAAAACACAGCACTATATTAGCTACTAGGAAGAAAATTAACTCTATCCCAGCCGAAACCAGGACAGTATCCACCCCTTATTCTATACCATCTATGTCATGCCCAGGTTCTACCCTTTCTAATATGTTCCAATTAATCCCCAGCACTTTCCCTGTCTTTTGATATATACACAGAGATATCATTCCCTTGGTCTATGGCCATCCCTCTAAAATGTCCGTTGAGTTCATTTAGTCCATGACTTTGGGCTCCATCTGTCATAACAGTCCTTCAGGGCAGGAGAGATGGTGTGTGGTGTTGGATTGTTGCATGCTGAAGCCAGTTCTGGTTCCATCACTGCTGCGCTCTGCTTGGTTTCATCAAAGTTCATTCTTCATTAATCTGGGTGATTCTTACTGTAATACTGTTGATATGGTGTATGGCAACCATTAAAGTGATGACATACTGCATTATATATCAAGTAAAATCATACAACTCAGTTCATTGCCTATTTTCAGCCAAAATCAGATGCCCTTGAGGTACACAGCAGACTTCCCCATACTTTCGCATTACCCACCAAGTGCACCCAGATTCCTGAACAAAAGCAATCCCACGAATGGGTTTGCCTTTGCCCGAGGCAGGAGTAACCCAGACTGTCTTCCCCAGCATGTTTTTTATGTGCACTACAGGGATTTTATCTCCTTTGACAGTTTGTAAAAGTTTTGATTGGGCAGGGCCAGCTCGATTGACAGATCCCCTAGTGTTGACTAACCAGGTGACCCTTGCTAAATGTGTATCCCAATGTTTGAATGTCCCACCACCCATTGCTCTCAGTGTAGTCTTTAACAGTCCACTGTATCGTTCAATTTTCGCAGAGGCTGGTGCATGATAGGGGATGTGATATACCCACTCAATGTCGTGCTCTTTGGCCCAGGTGCCTATGAGGTTGTTTCGGAAATGAGTCCTGTTGTCTGACTCAATTCTTTCTGGGGTGCCATGTCGCCATAGGACTTGCTTTTCAAGGCCCAGGATAGTGTTCTGGGCAGTGACATAGGGCATGGGATATGGGATATGTTTCCAGCCATCCGGAAACATCTAGTTGCTTCCACCATTGTAAGCACCTAGCGCTTGCCTTGGCGGGTTTGTGGGAGTGTGATATAATCAATCTGCCAGGCCTCCCCATATTTATATTCCAGCCATCGCCCTCCATACCACAGAGGCTTTAACTGCTTGGCTTGTTTGATTGCAGAGCATGTCTCACATTCATGGATAACCTGTGCCAGAGTGTCCATGGTCAAGTCCACCCTTCGATCGCGAGCACATCTGTATGTTGCATCTCTTCCTTGATGGCCTGAGGTGTCATGGGCCCACCGAGCTATAAATAATTCACCCTTATGTTGCCAGTCCAGATCCACCTGAGCCACTTCAACCTTAGCAGCCTGATCCACCTGCTGGTTGTTTTGGTGTTCTTCCGTGGCCCAACTCTTGGGTACGTGAGCATCTACATGACGTACTTTTACAAGCAGGTTCTCTGCCCAGGCAGCAATATTTTGCCACAATGCTGCAGCCCAGATGGGTTTGCCTCTGTGTTGCCAGTTGCTCTGCTTCCATTGCTGCAACCACCCCCACAGGGCATTTGCCACCATCCATGAGTCAGTATAGAGATAGAGCACTGGACACTTCTCTCGTTCAGCAATGTCTAAAGCCAGCTGGATGGCCTTTACTTCTGCAAATTGGCTCAATTCACCTTCTCCTTCAGCAGTTTCTACAACTTGTTGTGTAGGACTAAGAAAAGAAATTAAAAGAAGGGAAAAGAAAAAAGAAAAGAAAAGAAAAGAAATGAAAAGAAAAAAGAAAAGAAAGGAAAGGAAAGGAAAGGAAAGGAAAGGAAAGGAAAGGAAAGGAAAGGAAAGGAAAGGAAAGGAAAGGAAAGGAAAGGAAAGGAAAGGAAAGGAAAGGAAAGGAAAGGAAAGGAAAGGAAAGGAAAGGAAAGGAAAGGAAAGGAAAGGAAAGGAAAGGAAAGGAAAGGAAAGGAAAGGAAAAGAGAAGAAGAGAGAAGAGAAAAGAAAAGAGAAGAAAAGAGAAAAGAGAAAAGAGAAGAAAAAAGAAAAGAGAGGAAAAAAGAGAAGAGAAGAGAAGAGAAGAGAAGAGAAGAGAAGAGAAGAGAAGAGAAGAGAAGAGAAGAGAAGAGAAGAGAAGAGAAGAGAAGAGAAGAGGAGAAAGCAAAAACCACTGCAATGTGGGGGTTGAAACCTGTGCCTGGTGGTTGAGAAGGGGATGGAACATCTTTAAATCAGCCTTGAGTGCCTGGATCCTGAGTAAGCTGGTTGTAGCCAGATAAACTATTAGATTATTTCTGGATGCAGGAGTGGAATGCATCATTAGCAAGTTTGATGATGATACCAAACTGGGAGGTGCTGTTGACTCTCTTGAGGGACAGGAGGCCTTGCAGAGGGATCTTGATAGATTGGAGCATTGGACTATGATTAATGAGATGAGATGAAATGTAACAAGTCCAAATGCCAGATTCTGCACCTAGGACGGAGTAATGCCAGGCACAGGTATAAATTGGGAGGGGAGCGTCTGGAGATCAGCCCTGCAGAAAGGGATCTGGGGGTGCTGGTCGACAGCAGGTTCAATACGAGTCAGCAGTGTGCCCTGGCAGCCAAGAGGGCAAACCGCGTCCTGGGGTGCATCAAACACAGCATAACCAGCCGGTCAAAAGAGGTGATTATCCCGCTGTATTCAGGGTTAGCGCGGCCTCACCTGGAGTACTGCGTGCAGTTCTGGGCCCCGCAATTTAAGAAGGATGTGAAGGTCCTTGAATGCGTCCAGAGGAGGGCAACCAACCTGGTGAAAGGGCTGGAAGGCATGTCCTATGAGGAGCAGCTAAGGACTTTGGGCTTGTCTAGTTTGGAGAAAAGGAGGCTGAGGGGCGATCTCATTGCTCTCTACAGCTTCCTGAGGAGGGGGAGTGCAGAGGGAGGTGCTGAGTTCTTCTCCCTGGTATCCAGTGACAGGACGCGTGGGAATGGTTCAAAGCTGTGCCAGGGGAGGTTTAGACTGGACATTAGGAAGCATTTCTTTACCCAGAGGGTGGTCAAACACTGGAACAGGCTTCCTAGAGAGGTGGTCAATGCCCCAAGCCTGTCAGTGTTTAAGAGGCATTTGGACAATGCCCTTAGTAACATGCTTTAACTTTTGGTCGGCCCTGAAGTGGTCAGGCAGTTGGACTAGAGGATCGTTGTAGGTCCCTTCCAACTGAAATAGTCTAGTCTAGTCTATTTTGCTATCATATTCATTTTGTATTCTGCCTGGCCGGGTGACAATGCTGCCTAGCCTGTGCCCAAGGGCTGGATGCATTTTAGCTGCAGTACTCAGCACTGCAATGGAAGAAGCCCCGAGAGCTCACCTCAGACTTACAGGAAGCCTTCAGAGGGCAGGGAGGTTTCCCATCCGAGCAGACACTGGGGGAAACAGGATCTCTAAGAACAACCCTGTCCCCCAGTTGGGATCCTGTGGAGTGGAGGCAATGTCTGGGTCTTCCTAAGGCTGGATACTGCATCGAGACAGTATTTTAACTGAGAGAAGCAAAAAGAGTGTCTTGAAGCTAAACTTAGACATAAATAGCTACAAAAATGTTTTTCTTTTCTTTTATACTGTCTCTGAATATCTGCTTTATTGAGTTTTCCATTTTAAAGTTAAATAAAATGTATATTTGTTCCCTCCAAAAAGTCTCTCCATCTGGTGATAAGAGACATTTCAAGTCTGGCAAAACATTTGTTTTTCATTCTCAGGGAAGTAACAGCCCTAAATGTAGGTTTGGCCAGAACAGATGAATTGTGGTAGAGAAAAAAAAAAAAGAAAAAAGAAAAAAAAAATCAGCTTAGGGTCAACTGTTAAACAGATCTGGGATTCAAGCTTTAAGAAAGGGTAATTAGTAACTAGCTTTACCAGGAATGGGAAGATGTGGACAACCTCATTTCTTCAGATTTTACATCCTAGTCAAGACAGTATCACTGTTTGTTCAACAGCAAACAGGTGAGATCTGATCTCAACTGGAAGCCTACTATAGTTATCGGTTAATGGTATAGATATTAATTCACAGGGGATTTCCTTCAGACATGCCACACTTTTTATTTAAGTTTGTCCAATTCTGTCCAATTTGTTTTTGATATGAAACAACTTGATGAAGAAACACAATTGCATGGAATTAGATACACTGTGTCAATTATGTCTCTGTTGATTTGCTGTGATTTCAGGATTTCATAGAATGCCTCAGTCATGAGATGTCACTGCATGGTAGATTAATTTGGTCCCAGAGACTGGCCAAAGTATTTCCAGCTATGCAGACAGGCCCAATGGAGTATGGCCTCTGTCACACCACACCTCAAAAGACAGAGTTTTATCTATTACATGTACCCATGCAGACACTTGTTTTTATATTACATAAGGTTTTGTGCTCACCTGGAGACATGAAACTTCTGAAACTCTCTACTGATGGCTATAACTAGCCTTACAATTACTATTAGTATAGCAACAGTGGCCGGGACCTCCAAAGCTGAGTGACCTGTATGACAAAACCCAAAGCCTTGTGTCAGAAAGCTTACAATATAAATGAAAGACAAACAGAAAAGGGTAAAATAAACAAACTGGAAAAATACAAGGTAAAAGGGAAAACATGGGATAAAGAGGTACTTATCATGACTAAGGTAAGTTTTAAAGAATGGTTAAAAAGTGAATAAATAATACATTTGTGGATCCTACTGTTAGCTTCTTTACCAAAGGACCTTTTACACAAGCATTAGGAATCATAGCTCAGAGACATTATTTGGGGAACCTGACAAGTGAGCTATAAGTGTAATTCTAAATAAACTGATTAGTGCATAAAAATATCCAGGAGGATGTTGATCCATTAAAAGTACTTGCAAAAACCACATAGATAGAATATTTTTTTTAAGGAATATTTATTTTCAGTTCCATTTAAACAACCCACTTTTGTAACACATACTAAAATCTTTAGGAAACATACTAAGAAATTTCAGGATTATAGCCACAGGGATGAATTAAATGCATTTCAGTTCTGCAGATTAAAATACAGAATATGTTTGCATCATTCTGCATTTTATTATGTTGTTGCCTTTTGGTATGCTTTACATTAAAAATACATGACTGACACTCTTTATACCAGTAAGCCTTTTTATTGAAAAAAAATATTATTGCATTAAACTACATTCCCAGGAATTCCTTGAATAACCTAAAAAAAAAGCCGCATTGCATGTACAATAGTGCAATTCACTTAGCTACTGTATAATATAAAACACTTTATACAGAGAATACAAAACAAAATTACTAGTTTACATATTATACTAGCCAGAGTATTATCCAGTTTTAAATATAAACTTAACACTTTTAAAATCAATCTGGTCAAATGGCATTTTTATGCAAATCTGCATAACAAATATACATGTTAAATGTATTCCAGAAGTGCCTCAGTTATCAAAAAAAACCCAACCAACCAACCAACCAAAAAATTATCATTGTGTAACTCAGGAAACTTTTGTTATTGGAATTTTACAGTGTGGGTGACCTGTTTCCTTGGATTATGTATCAAGAATATATAATCAAGCTAAAAGAGATTATTAACTTGGAGTGTATATCGCTGCCACCAGGATGCTGTAACTGTTTTAAAAATCAGTCTAAATAAAATCAGAATTGTAGCACGGCTCCATACATCAGGCTCAATTAGGCTTTTAATAATAATAATGATACATATTTAAAGTACATTACTCATGAAAAACAAATATGGCTGCAAGTAGAGCAAATATATCATCTCAGCTGTGATGATAATTTTATTACATTTCTCCAAGAAAATCCCTTCTGTGTACTAAGAACGATACTGGACATTCCCTTTGTTGGTAGTCAATGATTGCTGTTTTGCTATTGTGCTGTTTCTGTTCCTTCTTAATCTCTCTTTTTTCCATCAATATCTCTCAAAATCCTAATTCCCATTGTTCCTAGAATTAAATTTAATCTTTATTCATTTGCATTACCAGATCATCCTTGTTGGTATATACAATCATGCATGGACATCCTATGATTTGGTTCCTTCCTAGAATCCCATTGTATCGCGCATACATTAAGGGACACGTATATAACTGTTTTCCATAAATGATCTACGTAGTAGGATGTTGTTAAGTTTCAATTGGTCAGGTTTCTTGCCATAGGAATTTCTACAATATTAACCATTGCCTGTAAGAAGCAGGGATACAAAATATGTGTGTACACATTAAAGATGAGATTAGCCTGTCATTTCTTCTGTTCCACTTTTTTCTCTTGGTGTTACCTACTTAGGATTCAAATGAACTCTTATATACAATGAGAACAGCTGTCTTTTCTTGAAAAGGAATGGAACTGGGCCCATAAATTTAAAAATTTGTAGGGCTGGAAATGCGTCTTTTAGGCTGGTATTAGCCCTGAACTGGTGGCAGTGGCTGTGCAGCTCAGTCAGCCGCTTCTAGGGCAGAGGTTGACCTGCTCCTTTAAAACACCCAATTCAGAGTGTTCCTACAGAATTATAACTAATGCTTCCAAGTGGTCTGCTGAATGAGGGAACTCCATCCGAGCAAGCAAGTACTAATTTTCAGAGGTGTTAAGTCACATTCAGTGAAATATGTCTGATTCTCAGAAAATAAAGTTTCAGAAGTCTAGAAATCATAAGTAAATTCAGATCTAACTTTGGGAAGATTTTCAGCCAAAAATGAAAGGAAGAATTTTAAAACTGTGGAAATATTTATTTTTAACATTTTTCCCAAAAAAACCTTTCTGACTTCCTTAATTCTGAAACAATAATTTCAGTTAAAGAATTTCCCTACAATTAAAATGAGAAAATTATACCATAAAGATAAGTAACTCCAAAATGGCACGAATCCATTTTGTTAATGAAATTAATAAATCAGCTGGGAATCAAACCAAAAGATATTTGAGGGTGCTGGTTTCACCAACCTTTTTCAATACAAAAAGGTTTTGCCTCTGCTCAGTCTCCAGATTTTTTCCTGATAGCTTTTATTTGATGGCTAAAATGTTAAGTATCCAAAGAAACTTTAACTTTGAAAATCACCTGCAAAACAAGTAGTCACAACTTTTAAAGCCATTTGAAAAGTTTGGCATAATACCAGTTTATGCTGAAGCAGCTGCTTTTAGATATTACAACAGTTCCATTTTATTGCAATGGTTCAATCTAGTTTGATTAAAACTAGGTTAGAAAATCGGTCCTAAGTTGTATTTTAAATACTCAACTTAATTGCAATTAGATTTCTGTTTCTTCAGATAGCCGAATATAATGGAATAAAATCCTCCAAAAGTTTTTTAATGTGTTTTATATCGATTCTGAAAGATACATTATTAATTGTGCGCTACATTATTGCAAATGAATTGAAATTATTTCAACTGTTTCTAATCCAAACAAACAGGTACTGTCTGTCGGACACTTCACTGTCCAATTATTTTGGGAAGCATGCCTGCAGTCTAACCACAGTTATGAACTTAATTTCATGCTAAATATCCCATGTTGAGTTAGAAACATTATAAAAATAGTCAAAATGTGCCATTCAAAGGGATGCTGAAGCCCTCACCTATTTCCAGATACACAGTTACTACTAGCAATTTCAACCACGCATTGCCCTGAAAGTTGGAGACATGCATTCAAACATTGCAGATTCAGAACTTCAATTTGTATGTTGAGAGTTTGGGAAGCCATGCGAGAATCTAGATTTATTTGTTTAGCTTCAATATACCTTGAAATGCTGAGAACTGTGGCATGGTTGTCTATGAGACTTGACCTGGAGAGCCAGTTTCCACTCAGAATTTTACTTCTGCATTTTTATGAATATCAGCACGATAGGACCAGCCAATTGTTTATGTTGTTTGTGAAAGGGATGAAACATATTTACACATTCTTTGGGCAAGACTGTCCCACACGTCAGAGCTCTGTTTGGTAGGAAAGAAGTGTTGCAGTCTTGGCCAAGGACCTCTGAGGTTCAAGGCCAGCACTAGCTGCCTGGCAGCTCTGGGCTGCTGCAGCCCACCGCTGACATACCCTATGCTACAGCCACAGGCAGGCAATGCGAAAGAACTTGGCTTCATTCCCTTCTTTCCTTTGCCTTCTTGGATGCTTGGCTCAGGGAGAAAAGTAGCAGCCTGCTTGTGCCAGCACAGAACCCCCTACACTAAGGGAATTTTTTGTTATGTACCTGTGGCCAGATGGCAGTGCCTTTATACTGTCCAAGCAACATATCCCAGGGATAAAATCACTAAAGTATCTTTGAGATGTTGTTGTGACCCTCTTCCAGTGTTAATTCATCACCCCTCACTCTGAGGGTCCCCAATTTATTTTGGCCAGGAGACAGAAACAGGGACTTGTGGTCCCAGATACCTTCTTTTTTGCTCAGTCTGAAATACCTTAACCAGACCAAGTACTATGCCGTTGCATATACACACTCAGAAAAGCAAACCTTTGAGGTGTGTCAAGATCGCTCTACCTTAAATTGTGCTACTTTAAATCACTCATCGGTGTTGACATTCTTGGTCCTGTTGTGTCTGGATGCTGTGGTGCTATTCCTACTGACAGTCACAGACTTCACTTCAGGCTCTTCTTTCCAAACCTTCTGTAGAATGACACTAGCTGGACCCCGTCCTCCTTGTGATAGTATCATAAAACAGCTTTAAAACAGCTTTTACTCCATGATATGAGAACTAAATCAACATTCATATGCTGTCAGCCAGAATGTGGACTTTAAAATATTTGCCGTTGTGCTCTCAGCAAAACAGTAGATTTCCCCTCAGACATGTGATTGAACACTGAATAATTTATTTTATTCAAATTTCATTTTGGAGCCATGATGTAATCATTTGGGCTAGTTTAAGTAGCTAGAAACACTGAAAACTTCTTTTATTGTCGGTAGCTGTTGGGTCTGGCTAGAGCAAGAATGGTGATGGGGCTCTTGTCCTTGGAATAATGAGTGAACTAAGGGATTTGGATGCATAACAGAAGGTGTGGCTGCATTCAGGTGTGGGGTAAATAAGGCTGGGATATATGCAGTGTGGGGCAGTGTGGGGAAGGTCAGTGGGGAAGGGTGGAGGGGGGTGGTGGAGACCAAGTGCAAGGGGTGTCCTGTCAGCAGAGCAGGGTGGGTGGGAACGAGGGCTGGTGCTAAGGGGGAAAGTGATATGGGGGCGAAATGTGCCTGAGAGAGGGGGTGGAGGTGTGCCAGGGAGAGATGGCTGCCTTGGGGGTGTACAGATGCCGAGACAGCAAAGCGTTGCAGCAGTGTGTGGTGGATGGTGGTGACAGTAGCATGATGCTGAACAGGGAGAGCAGGAACTGCTGGTGTTGCAGAGAAGGCAGCTGGTCCTGGGGCAGGCAAAACTTTCAGGTGTTTTGCCAGAAGTTGTTTCTGCATATGCTGCTGGGCTTGCAGCTGCAGCAACCTGTATTTTTCTACTTCCTCTGGTGAAAACGTGATAGGCTGCTGCGTTAAAGCAGGGGAGGTGGATTTACTGTACGCTTCTGGGTCATTTACTGTGTCATCATACTTGTGCATAGTACTGTCACAAAGAGAGCCTGAACTGCCTTCTGCCTGGTTCGAGTCCATGTTTACATCATGTAGTTCTTCTTTGGTCTCTGTTGAATTAGCAACAACAGAATATCTATTAGAGGGAAAAGCACCAGGGAAATCATTTGGTACTGGGTCACAGCTTTGTATAAAGGGTTGCACTTCACTAATGAAGAGATTGGATTGTTCCTTTATTGCTGTGTTCCTTTTTATGCTCGGGCTCTGATAGCCTGTTCCTATTTGAATGATGTCTTTAAAAAGACAATGATCATAATCAGTGCCTGTTGAAAGAGCAACATTGGTTATCTCTGACGCTTCAAAATTGTGTTTCTTCACACTGGTTTCCAATGAACTGATTTCATTATGCCCTGTGTCATTTTTACCTATGCTTAGCAGTTTCTCTGGCAAGGGTAACATTGCAATGTCATCTACCGATGATGAAAACTGAAGAGCAAAGTGACTTTGCGAGTGATCCTTTAATTCTACCCCACAAGTGTTTGAAAATCTCTTGGAATTGTGTGTTTGTTCCTGGGTTTTCTTGGACTGCACTCTTTCTAAAAGTAACTTGGCTGTAAGTGACTTTCTTTTTCCACATATGTCTTTTGCCAGGGTTTCAGAAGAGCAGGTAGGAAAGTTTTTTGACTGACCATTCACATTCAGAGAGTTGTAATGTGGAGTTTCAGCTTTTCCCAGTTCAGTGTTGGAACCTCTTTCTGTGTCCTCTTTTGTTTTGTTGTCAGTCTCTTTTGAGAAGGATCCTGAACTGCTACCTCTTGATATTCTGCTACTAGATGATCTTTCGCTGCTTCTTGAATCTCTGGTGGAGCAACTTTTGGAGCTATGGTAGCTTCTACTTCTACTATGCACTTTGCCAAAATGCTGGTGTCTACGTCTGCTGTGTTTAGATCTGTCTCTACGTTGTAAAACTTTATGTCTTGAACATCTTTGATATTTAATTGTGCCCCTCTGTGTACAGTTTCTAGTTCTGTGACTTCTACTATGACAAAGATAATCCTCATCTGTATCATCAGAAGTGAAAATACACTTGTGCTTTCTGTGTTTACATTTGTGCCTTTCAGCTGTCTTGCTTTTTCTTTTACAACAAAAAAGCAAATGATTTCTGCTGTGATTGTTCGATGTGGGACTCACGTAGCTCATGTAGCTACCTGTACCGCTAACCGAAGTGTCAGAATAGCTAGAATGTCTGTCAGAGGAGGACTTTTGAGGAGATGGGAATCTCCAGCATGTTGTGTAACTTCCACATCCTTCATTTTCTGAATACCTGCTATTTGAACTGGATTTATAACTAAGGAAACTTCCACTAGAGTCTTTTCCACTGTCACTTATGTCACTGCTGCAGCTGGCCACATCTTGAATGGATCTGCAGTCATTTTGGTTTTCACGTTTTTCCTCAGAATAAATTAAATGACATTTTGCAGCTTTAGACTTTTTAATCCTAGACATAAAAGCAGAAAAGGAAATGCTTTCATTTCTAATGTTCTGGTTTTTTCTTTCACAGCTATGAAAATGATGCTTTAAAGATCTTCTCAGTGTTGTTGTATGAAGACTTTTTTCTGTCACATAATCCTTTTGTGAGACATCAAGGTAAGCAGGCACTTTGGGTATATTTTCATTCAAATAATCTGAAAAGTATTTTTGACCATTTTCATTCATTTCTTTCCCTATGTCTGACTCAGTTTTTTGCTTGGCCTTTCTTGGATTTAGGGAACCTTTCATCTTCTTTGGTTTCAACAACTGATTATCTTGTTCATTTGACATTTGCTTGTGTTTTATTAAACCTGAGGCTTCATTTTCATCTGCAGTCTTATTTATAGAGTGCTCTTTACATCTTGCTTTGTTTGTTTCATGCTGTTTACCATCTCTGTGATTTAAAGAGAGTCTGAAGTCAAAATACAATGGATTACAGCCATATGAAATACAGGGCTCAGTTTTTGTAAACAAAAGTAATTCTGTGGGCCACTGCAGAGCAGTCGTGCCATCTTTGCTCACTACATGAAGGAAAGGCAATGCCTGGGCCTTAACCCCTTTAACCATGGTCTCCCTTGGAGGCGTTTCCATATTCCCATTTGTGGTTTCTGAACTCTCCAAAGATCTTTCTCTTTTTACTACCCCAGGACTGTCATTAATGTGGCTTGCGCATGCCAGCTGAGGTTCTGGCTGTTGTGGGAGCTCAGGTAACTGGTCAGGCAGGTGGGCATTGCTGTGCTTGTAGGTGTTTGGCTGTGTACAAAAATTGCTAGCTTGGCATGAAGGTGAAATGAGAGTTTCCAACAATTGCTCAGACTCATTCAATTTGCTCTCTTGCTCTGTTTCTCTTAGTGAACCAGAAAAATCCAAATTTGAAAGCTGCATTTTGACTTTGCAAAATGAAGGATGAGCACTGACATTGTCTCCTAATTCCCTATCACTGCTTTTATCATTTTCCTTTAGCATTTTAGGTTTTGCAGCTACATGATTTGATGCGCTGTTATCCAAATCCATTTGGTCTTGTGTAATAGTTGGCCCTTTATCCAAGCTTGCTTTTACATCCTCCTCCAAAAGTGTGCCAGAACGAAAGCCCTCAACAGCGTGCTTTGTTTTATGGTTGGGGGATTCACTACAATCATTTCCTTCTTCAGAGTTCTCACTGAAGACCGATGCCGAGGACTCGAGCTTCAAGGGGACTTTTTTAGAGAATGAGAAAGACACTCCTGCCCTTTGAGAAGCATGGGTGCTATCTGCAGACACTTGTGGGACTTGATTTCCAAGTGCATGGGGTCTTTCAGTAGGGTGCCTGCTTATGATAAGCTGTTGTTTCTCTAGTATGCTGCTGGAGAAACCTTGTCCTTCTCTCGTGGCAGTTCTTTGAGAACTGGCTGTGAACTTGCCGCCCTTGTACAGGAAAATGCCATCTGGCGATTGCTGCTTTTCCACAACTAATCTGGGGGCTTTAAGCGATGGTCCACTCCCAGTGATGCTGTAAGGTAATAAATAAACAAAAAAGAAAGCTGTATTAAGTAATCAGTTTAAGACAGAGCTCGCATTTGACAATGTCTGTCTGGTAAAGAAGGGTGTCACTCATGCCGTTATGAGGGAAAACTAAGTTTCTAAAGCTTCTAAAGGGTAAATGTGCAGTCTAGCCCTGAGCTTGGGCTTCTATATGGGCAAGACAGACTTTACATACAGGAAATTGTAGGATTTGAAGTCAACACATGAATGTTCTTTGTCAGAGTTATGCCCATGCACATCCAGAATAAACAGTATTGTCTTTACTCTGAATTTACGTCAATGAGAATCTGGTCTGTGGTAAGTCTTCGTTTTCTGAAAGGCCACTGCAAAGGAAACTGTGCCTTGTTCAAAATGAGACACTTCCACCTGGAGCATCTGCAGAATCAAACTCTATACAAGAAAAGGCAGCATTCTGCTTGCTTGGGGGGGCATATGCATGATTTTTTTGAGTAGATTTTTATTTTATATTTATACTATTCCACAATAAATGACTTTGTGAAATATTCAAAGAGGTATTAATGCTAAAACTATCACCAAACTTTGGTGGAGAAAAAGGATACAAGGTGAATTTCCACCAATATTAATGGCAACTTCAGTGCTCTCATTATGAACCACCATTTGACTGACTGTGCCGTATTTTCTCTTTCTGTATTCTACTTTCATTAATTACTTTTTCCCACTTCCCAAAACCTCTCAGATTTTAAATCTGTGGTTTAGTTTTCTTGTACTTTAAAAACAAATCAACCTATTCTAAGAAGGCCTTAACAAACATGGTAAATGATTGATTTCTTGCAATATATAATTACCTGGGATTGGAATGACTGTTGCCGTTTTCCATTAGAGATGAGGCATATATAGCCACTATACAAATGTTATTCCAAGTAATATTTTAAACATGCATTTCATTAGACCAATTATCTACATTTGCTATCAATGCAGTACTACAGTACACTTCCACGAAAAAATTTTGGAACCAGCTTCAGTAAAGAGTTTGATTAAAAATTAGAAAATATTTTAATTAAATGTAAGTAAATTACGACTGCCAGCTCTGCATAACAGCTATCTATAAATAGGCTAGTATGCTTTATAAATGCTATAAAAATGCATTGATCTGCAGCAGTAGGAACGGCATAAAGACTCCCTGGAGTATGAGAATATGTATGCATTTCTGAGAATATATTTGCATTTGCCACAAATTTGGCATCAGGAGATACAAATTCACCCCTATTTGTACATCAGGAAGGAATTATGTCTTGGAGAAGGCGTGTAAAGAGATCCTTTTCAAAGTCTCCTTGGAACAGCAAAATAAAGCTGCATTTTCAGTTTTTCTGTGCACGAGATTAACAGTAATTTTGTTGTCAAATTGTATTAGCTTGTTGTAAGGAACGCTGTTGGAACCTGGGACACAGTACTCAGGGACAATAACAATTGTGCATGTAGACTTTTTGTTAGAAAGGCTGACTTTCTGTCTTGCCAGAGCAACTGGGAATGCTACCCCTCCACCAAGATCATGGTTCGCAGCCACCCCTGAACCTATTAGTCATTCCAAACAGGAATAGCAAGCACTGTCTTTTCAGGCTCTTTGTAAGGGATTATGGACTCCTGGGTCTTTCTAAAAGTAAACCCGCTTTTTCCCTCCCAGTCTCACTCTGGGTATCCTATTATCACTGACCTTATCGTTCTATCTGAGACTACATCTTCAAGTGCGTGGGCACAAAGGCATCTTCCCGCAGGCAGTTACATTTCTTTCAGTAGATTTGTATGAAAATGGAGTTGTAACCATAAAAGTGATACATTAGCACTAAACTGTTATATTTCAGCAGATTACTCAAAAGCAATTACATAGGCCAAAATGAGTGTATAATAAACTCTGAATGTTATTATTTCCAGGGTACAGTACGCTTGATATGAATTTAAAAGAATGCCAGTTTAATTATCTACTTAACTCATTACAGTCATAGATTAACATAAACAATTGGTCTGGTGGCAATCTACTCTACTGAAGCATTCAGTGCCATTAAACAAAGGAGATTTCTCAAATGTAAAGGTTTATTAGTGCAAACTTTGTACTGTATCTTGATACTCATCAAAAGAGCTGACAGTATTGGGCAAACTTAACTCGTTAATTACTTGTTTTTCATTCACATAATGATACTGCCATTACTCTACAGAGAAACTGTGAGAATAATCTCAGTATACTAAAAGTAGTGAAAATGATTCACAGACTAAGTACAGATGCTTTAAAAGGTGTTTTTCCTCTCCCGCTCACCCACTATTAAATGACAAGACAGTTATACTAATCTTTTCAGGTCAGTTTGAATAAGGTAAAATGGTGATAATATAAAAACATCTTCAAACCACTCAGTTTGGAAGAGATGAGATTAACTAGCTATAGGAGAGAAAAACACAAACCTTCAAATAGCAAGTAATTAATTCAGGGCCTTTCAATTTTATGGTTTGCAGAACAGGAACATTTGGAGTTGGGGACAGCTGAAAACAGCTTACAATATACACAATCTCTGTACATTACAGAATGTAGGAGTAAAAATATGGAGATTTCTTCTGGGACTGAGGAAAGAGGGCATTAAAATATAATATAAATTTTAAATACTTGCCATTCTGACTGCTTCCGTAACTCTGCGAGCTGGTGAAGCCGCTTGAGTGCTTTTTCCTGTTTCTTCTCATCTTTCCATGACTTTGAAGCCACATTTCGAGCAAACTCCCTTTGTTTTAAATCTTTCAATCTCTGTGTGAAAAGAACAAAAAGAGAAGGGATTAAATATGTACACAGCAGATGCATTTCCTCTTACTCAATTTATTTGCTTTTGGTGAAGTTAGTATGTAAGTGGAGAGTAAAAATATACTCAATATGTTATCATCCTAAGAAGAGATTGAAAATGCTACTTTTGCCTAACAAAACAACATGATTGGGCCATTGCTATTTAGCTGATATATACCTACATATGAATGATAGCTTTTTAGTTTCTTATGAATACACAAATCTTCTGTTGTGTACAAATACAACCACAAAACTAGATTCCATTTAATGTAGTCAAAATTTTCCCATTTAATTCAGTCAGTTGGAATTTAATCCATAGACATATACTGGAATAAAGCTGAGCTCATGTGTGTAATATATTTTATAGATCTCTATAGTTGCACATGTATGCATGGATATATGTGTGCTTCTGTGTTGGTTTTGTAACTTTTTAAGACTGCATTTGTTTTTCAAAGTAGAGAACTACTGTCTGAAATATTTAATGAGGAAACTCTTTTACGGTTATCTTCACAATTTTTTTTTATTGCCTTGAACATCTATAAATCAAGTAATTCCTGTTGGAGAGAGCAAAATTCTTTGCCTTTATTACATTTTTTATTACCTGGTTTTGCACTGCTGATAGTATAAGGAAAAGTGAAGGAGAAGAAGACACAATCCAAAAAGTGTCAAGAACATCCTCTGCAAAAAAAGCGGTGCAATCTTGTCTTTGAGTTCACTGTGCTCTCTAGGACTCAGCAGGTCATGTCCAACCTTAAAACTTCCTGGTTCAGGTCCATGTTTCCATGCTCCATGGCAGAAATGCCTTCCTCCCTTCACCACCTCTCCAGTGCCGTGGTGTTTGGGGAAGGCACGTTTACAAGTCAGAAGGGAGCTCTGGTGCTTTCAGCCAGATGCCCAAACTGGAAACCTTGAGGACCAGGACTAAGAACTAAACCACTGCATCCACTTGCCCCTTGGTCTGGAGGTGGCCCTGTGCACTTCCATGAAATTCAGAACTATAGTATCAACACCAGGAAATGCTAAATTTTCCATGGAGCCCAGAGGGCTGTTTTTGCAAGTTAGACTTGAAGAAAGGCTTTGGTATCACAGTCATTTTTAAACTGCTGCTCAGCTGCCAGCATATATGCCTGCTTGCCCGTCCAACAGCACCTAAAGATCAACATCCTAGTCACTGCCATCATCTCATGCTGTTGTTTCTCTACAGCATGGCCAAAAGTGCAACATGTGTCAGTAGGATAAATTGGAGGCTGACCCAGCACTGTAGCAGCAAATATTGCTTTCTGCAGCTCAGGGATGTGAAGCAGTCTAGCCATGGCACAGAGCTCTGCACAGGCCAACAGGCATCTGCGTTTGGGAAACAGTGCTGAAGGCAGAGAGTCCTCAGCTTGTAGGGGTCAAGAGAATGATGAATGCATGAGAGAGAACTGCTTTCTGGAGAGAGGTCTAGCTTTTGTCAGTAGATGAAGACAAAGTGAATAGGTGAAAACCACTGTGTGGTTGCTTTATGCAATCTAAAGAGATGGCAGCTTCTTTTTTCTCCAGCTAAAATGAAGTCATTCAGTTAGTGATGATGACATAATATGACAGAGAGGCATGGAGGAACCCTTGGTGGAAACAGGCCATACAGGGCCCGTGATTACGTTCTGTGAAGAGTGCTGGAAAGCTGTAGGGGGTATCTCCCACCACTGTCACATCAGCTGTCCTTCAAGTACGGGATTTTTTAAAAAGCCGGATAACATCTGTGAGAGAAAAATAAATAAACGGTGGGAGACTAAGAGCAGAAGTTTCTTGTTTGCTCTCAGCCTTCTGGACCCCAAGACGTGTGCCTCTGAGCAATGGTCTGGAGGTAGGGAGAGCTGGGCTGCCCACAAATCAGCTGCTCAGGCAGCTTAAGAGCTGCCTCTCAACCACCCTGATGTCTCTGCACAGGCAAACTCCCTTGGGATGAGGAGGAGAAGGCCAGAGAGGCAGTTGCTCGGGGAACTGGTGCAGCTCCAACCAGCAAGAACCGTCTTGCAGCCTGGTGCCTGTTGAAAGTTTAACTGTATTCATCAGAAATATTTACAGTCTGTCAAATCTGGATGTTTCTCTGGAAAGTTTCTATCAGCTCCAACATCTAGTACTTCACCGAACTAGACTCTGAAACAGAACAGCTGCAAAGTCCTCTTTAAAGCTCTTAGGCTTCAGTTCCTTGGAAAGAAATGGTTGCTCCACCACATTTTTAGCTTTTTCCTGTCCCCTTACATGCCCTCCCTCACTGTTCAGTTGCCCCTTGCCAGGCCAGTCATATAGTGCTCTATTCCCTCAACCTCATTCCCTGCAATTTACAGTAAAATGGATGAATATGTATGACTACTTTACTTTTGGTCCAAGAAAGGAGCTTTTTAAATATAAAGCAAAAGCTGTAAAAGAAATCAGAGAATTTTCCCAGAACGAATCCACACTTTTTGTCATCTAAGTAATATTTACAAGAGTGTAAAGATATTTCAGCAGTAAAGATCCTATCTTCCATAGAAAAACATAGGTAGTCTTGAGTCTTATTAACATCTTCAATGTGAAGAAAGGGCAAAGAAACACATTTGAGAAATGTCCTTTAGTGCCACTTGCTATGTTTTAGCTGTCACCGTGAGCTGTTCAGTATCACACATAAAGCATTCATGAGGAAAAACAGAAACAGTTTCTACCTGTCAAGGAAACAAAGAACAATGTGAAAGCTAGTACTATGGAGTGCAGGTACTGCAAAGCAATGCCATTTCACTTCTTTGACAGTTAGGATGATAATCAACAAAGCAAATGGACCAACACTAAGAATAGAAGTTCTAGCAGTATTTTTTGCTCTCTAATGGCATACAGTATGTGTCAAGGAAGTAGAGAAAAGCAAAAAAAAAATGCAGGTAAGCATAGCAAAGAACTCATCAACTGGAGATGAAATCCAAGAAATCAAAAGCATCTACAGTCTGAGCAGAGAAAGGGCTCTCCCTGCACATCCCCTCAGCAAAAAAAAAAAAAAAAAAGCTGCACTGCCAGAGCTCTGCTTAGGAATCATAATGAAATTCATGAGCTATTTTGGATAGACCATGGGACTGCCCACTGAACCTGCAAAGCCATGGTTTTCTTCACTAATAACCTGTGCCAGCCTCCTGACAGGCACACAAATATTTTCCACAGGTGGTGCACAACAGCATGCAACTGAGCAGGTACCTGAATGACAACCCTAAGCTCAGCAGGTGTGCTTGAAAATTAACATCACTTTACACAGCAATTGCATTTTTCATGTAATTAGGTACTTAACTGGGCAGCCAAATACAGGCACGTGTAATAAATTATGATTTATTTAATAGCAGTCTTGTGTTCTGTCCTTCACCTGCTACAAATATCATTGCCATGGAGTTATATTTCAGTTTTAGACTCGTGGTTCTTTCTCTTTCATATTCTTTCTCTGGTTTTTGTGTCCATGTGTGTATGGACATTGCCATATCTAAAAGTAACCCTTCCCTTTTTTATAAACACCCACACAGAATATTAAAAGACTACACAATAATATTCACTGTTATGGAAAGATTTGCTTATATAATCAGGCCTGAGTCATGTTGGCTCTTCTGTCTAAGACCCACTCAAAAACTGCTGAATCTCTTCTTTTCCTCCTGAACTCTGGTATGAATCATCAGGATACCCAAATGAGTTAATGGAGCTGTATCTTCACGACCTACTTTTGCTAGACATGAAATATCAGTGGCCAAATACCTGTACTTCAGCAATTTCTGCCTGTTCTTAATATTGGGTTGTTTTTTTAAAATTGTTGCTTTATCGTGGCCAGTACTTGCTTTTCACTGACCTACGAGCACCTGTAGCATAGTTACCGCTGGCTGCATTTGCAATACCAAGATTACTTTCTTTCCAGAGTTATGATCCCCATTTCTATTCCTCCCTCTGCAGGTGAACGTTTCTCTGGATTGCTATTCATCTGATCAAATTTAAATGCCTACAGTAGTTGCTTAGATTTTCTTTACAACCACTGGAAAGAAATAAGCACTTTTAGGGACCTAATCACCTCTTCTTAAAGCAGCTGTCTAAAACAAGTGGGATAAAGTGAGATGTAAAAGTACCTCTTTCTTTTCATTGCGTACAGAGGGTATTAAGGATGCTATCTCAGACATAGACTTTTGATAGACAGAGGAAATGGGTGCTATTGGTACATTTTCACTGCTACAGATAGTACTCATGTCTACAAGTTGCATAAAAGAGTACTTTATATTAGTGTACTTTTGGTACATGTAATAGAAATAAAATTGAGGAAGATATCTGGGGTTTTTTTAGAAACCATTGACAAGAATACAGAGAAGGTTTTTATAATCTGCATTTCCCTGACAGATTTGCCACCCCTCATTCTCCAGGGAGTCTCTGGCTTCAGGAACCATTTTTTCTATATTGCTCTCTCAATCACTCTCTCTCAATTTGAGGACTGGAGGGAACACAAAACTGGTGGACATAATTACTTCTTCTTTTGAGCATTTTGCCAGGGACCATGTTCATCTCATTATAGATCTACCTGCGGTTCCCAGTATAACTGTACTTCAGATGCTGGGGCAAATAACCGTTGCTGCAAGTACACTGAGAAACAAATCGTGTTCTTATTCACAGTAGCGTAAGTGCATTGATGTATATAGAAGGCAGCTTTGGAAAAAAAAAAAGTCCATACATTAAGTTAGAAAATGGCAGGTTAGTATGAGTTAAACAATTTTTTTCACTTACAGTCAGACTTTTTTTTCAGAATATCATTCACAATGCATCCTCCAAAATATTCATCATTCTGTAATGCATTGCAGCCCCAGATAAAAATGTAGTATGTACCTCTACTTTCTTCAGCCAGCATTAGGTATATGTCTCCTGTCATATGTAGAGAGCCTTCTCTGAATCAAAGTCCAGAAACTAATGTGAGTGTTTGAGAAACTAATGTGCCTGATTGGCTTTAAAGATTGATTTCCACTTTGCTGAAAAGCTCCTTAATTAAGTTCTAAACAAATTCACCATAGAAGGGTTAAATGAGGAAAAAAAGGAACGTGACTTTCAGTAATTATTCTCTTGCCTGTAACTCTAACATTGGAACCAATTACATTATTTGTAAAATGAATTCACACTGCAAACCATCAAATGAGAATGATAGTTACTAGAGAACATAATTAGAGTTTATGTCTGAAGCTTGCGGTATTAGCTCTCTAAGTGAAAGGGAGGAAACAGCAATGAAGGAATTTGCTTTTACTATGGTAAATAAAATCCTAAAAATAAATTGGAAAGGCTATTACATACAGGAATTAACCATGACACATGAAGGTCAAAAACTAGCTGATAAATTTTCATTTTTTTTTTACCCGTAGATAACTACAGATCACTTTGAAGTGAGAGATAGTGATCATTTTTTGGAGTACATTATGTTATAGTCACTGTTAACAGATTCAATATTGTTAGCAGGAGTGAATGGGAAGACAGAAAGAAAATATCCTGGTATGATTGGGTTAGGGAATGAGATGACAGCAGGAGGGGGGAAAAGTCAGTCCTCAGAGAATCCCTAGAGAATCCATCTGTCAATGAATGAGATGTTGATCGCAGATCCAACTGGAAAGGTAAATTACAGACGGCTGTTTGGAGGGCTTGTTTTTGCATGTCTTCATAGAAACTCCAGTTAAGTCTTTATAGACAGACAGTCTGATCTAGTGCATTAGGTCTTCGTGCCAGAAAGCATCGAGACCTACTAGTGCTTACCTGTATCTTTTCCATGGGAGCTTCTTCCTGTTCAACCAGATCTGCAAATATTCCTGCTAGTTAAACTGATTTCATCCATTACCCAAAGTATGAGTTTGGACAGATGAATTTCAGGGTACTTTTGTACTGCTCATGAGAATCCCCCAAGTAGAGTTAAACCAGATGGATTTCATGGGGGCCATTTCCACAGGGGAAAGGACAGAGCAGGCACTTTGAGGCACCAATTCACTCATCTGAAGGCCTGAGCTATTTGTGGATCCAGCATATGCTCCACTTGATCACCCCCGTTTATATTAGTTCCAGTGAATTTATTGTCATTTGCTCCAACAGGCTGGCTGTGCACTGCACAATTTGATTAGACATATTCAGTGCCATTTTGGAATATAGAATAATTTACCTAGTAAAAGCAGCACATTTGAATGGTAAGAAACTTGGGGCAGGGACTGTATCTTCACTGCATCTCCATATATTATGTCGCTCATCGGCGTGTCGCACTCTCTTTCTTAGCCAGAGAAAAAACATCATATATTTTATTTCTTTTTCCTTCTCATGTAAGCAGCTTAAAGAGAAGAACCTGGTATTCCAGACCCTGTGCAAGACTAGCTCCTTTCAAAACTTTCAGTACTTCTTGTAATCTTATTTAAAAAATATTTAAGCCTTTCCCACATCTTTTTGAAGCCCAGCTCACCACTTTGTTTTTCTTTGTTCTAACTGTAGCAGACAGAATACAAAATCACCTAAATTTTAAGGAAAAGGGCTAGAGTCTGAATTACCCAAGAATTCAACAGGCAAGTCCAAAGCCTGGCCTCAAACTTTCTTCAGTGTGGTCATCAGACTTTCAGAGTAACAAAAAAAGATAGTAGAAATGATTGTACATACATTTTACGCAGCACTTTCCATAGACAGATCTCAGGCTTCTTATGAAACAGGTTATCTTTACCACTATATCATTTTACAAATAAAGAAATGAAGGCAAAGAGAAATGGAGTGACTTCTGAAAAGAGCAGGGAGGAGGCTGAATCAGCACTTACAGATATATGTTTAATTAGCACATCTAACTCTTTATAAACCCATTGAAACAAGAGAAAAGATGCCAGCCGTCTGAATTAAGCCTGAATTTGATTTACCTGTATAATCAGTTGCTTCTTGATAACTATGGTAGTGCTGAGGGAAGGATGATAATTTATGAAAGAATAAACCAGTTACAAACTGTTGTGCTATGTCCATAGGTTTACATAAAGGAAAGTTGAATCAGCAGACCACTACACAGTGACTTTGAAGTGCTGTACCAGAGAATAAGTTCATCGCTAAAAAGAGTCATTTTAATATGTACTTGAAATAAATGTAATGTTGTTTATAGGTATCTCTCACTGCACGTTAGATGCAAAAGTATGATCGGGGCAAACAGAGAAAAATAATACGTGCCTGAAGGATATTAAAAGCAGCTATTAGCAGAAGCCTTATCAAATATCTCAAGGAAGTAAAATACTGCTTTTTCTAATAGGATGTAATAGCTATCCATAAAAAACATTTTAGGTTGGTTTTTTTTTTATTATTCAGTCAAAACCAAAATATTCTTTCTCTTGTATTTGTTTAAAGTAGACTGATCTCTTTTGGAGTAGGAGAATTAAAGGTAACCAGGTATCTAACAATAATACTATAACAAAATGCCTGCTCAAAGTCAAGGAGATTTAATAAATGATATTTCCTTGCAGTTTTTGTCAATAAAAAAAGTCCACAAAGGACTTAACAGATAAATTGATAAAATCAAGCTATTTTGACAAGATCTATTTTACATAAACCACATTAAATGAAATTAATTACATTATAATTTGTTAATACTTTATGGCATCCTGTGTCAGTCATGCCAGTATTTTCCCTAACACTAATGTCAGGATGACAGGTTTTCTTTTTTATTGTCTTTAAATACTAGCATGGCAATATCTAGCTTCTAGCTTGATGCATTTTCCTCTAGTGCTCTGAGACTTATTAAAAATCAACATTAATGATTAGGAGAGTTTATGACCATCTCTTTCCTAATACTTAAATGTTGTTCACCTGAACGTGCTGATACAAAAATATTTAGCTCTAAATTATGTTATTTAATATCCTTCTTAGCTATTGGTAGAGTGGTACTTCACAATCATCATAAACATCATAGCTGTGACTAAATCATCTGGCTTTGCCCCAAGTATAGAACAGAAATCTGTATTGAATAGTCCTTTTTACATCACTGCTAACAAGTAACGCATTTCTATTTGGAGCAGAAGATTCTTTATGTCCTCAATATACTTTCAGAAACCTTCTTGCCCTCACCTCTCATGACTACAGATTTTCCTTTTGCCCTTTTTACTTCCTCTATCACTTTTTTCCAATTTCTTCACTTCTGATTTATGATCTTCACCATCCATTTTTCCTTTCTCTCCTTTATTATAAATTTAAGCCACAGAGAATTGACTTGCCCTCTAAATGAGATTAGCTGTTTATAACCTATTTGGTCTTTTTCAGTTGTGGGATTTGGGTTCTTAAACCATCTGCCAAGTGCTGTTCAAAATTTCCTAGGTCTCTCTCACATCTTTCCATTTGATTTCCTCCTCCTAGTCCATTTGGCAAGCTCATTCACCTTTATGAAACTAGATTCCTTAAAGTAGTGTATGTTACAGATTGTTATGCAAATATATGCAAATATTTTATTTGCATTTACTAAATACAATCTCTTGGCTTTTTAAATTTCCTGTATGCCTGTGTTGATCATCACAATGCTAATTACGTATAGATTAAAGATCCGTTTTTTAGAGACCTATAATGTGGATGAAGTATTTTTGTGCTATTCTTGACAGAAGGGAGGCCCACAGAGGCAGCAAATTCAGATGGATAATCTGTTAATTTTAATTTCTTCATGCATGGGATTGGAGTAGCAGTTTATGTTCCAGTCTGTGGTTTATTTACAGGGGGAGATGAACAGATGTCCCATTTTTTTCCAGGGTAATTCACTCCTGCAATAGCCTGGTTTAGCCTTTGATTATCTGAGACAATCTTCTGAGAACACATCTCAGTAAATGATACTGATTAAAAAAAAGTAATTTTGATTATATGTTTCTTCTTTTATTTAATTCTTTTCCAAATTTGTCTCACACTATGTGTTGTCTCCTTTGACTTTAGTGTCCTTTCTTCCCTCTACTTGACTTATCCATCTCACTTCCCAGTTCAGCAGCGTTTCCCTCTGAAATAACAAAAGCAATAAGGTGCTTTCTAAGCAAATTCAGTGTGTCATGGAAAAAGATGACCAAACTGTGCAGAGTGAATGATGTCCTCATTTTCGTGTATATAAAGGCAAAGAGATTTTGGCCTATCTAGCACCCTTTTTATTGCCACGTGCTTAAATATTATTTATTTGCAATTTGTTATTTGTACTCGGTCCCCTTGAACATACTGCTTTGCAACCTGCAGTGCCTGAGGCTTTCGCTAAGAGAGGGAGCTAAAAGCAAGCACACGGTCAAGATATGCAGTTCAGCCCAGTGGTGCGTAACATAGCACTGAGCTGCAACTTGACATCCTTCAGTTGTGATTCCATAATGTAAAATTAATTTAATACTGTTCTAGAAACGGCTCCCTGGAAAGAGGGTGGAAATGTGCATGATGGACTTTTATAAGAGCAATCCCAAACTACTTCTCTTATCCCCTTGTATGTTGTGGAGCTACGGGAGGTAACATTTAATGTCCCCCTCTCCCCTCTTACCCACGCTCCAGACTATGACTCTTCGTATTCACTCTTATATCAAATGATGCTATAAACACACATCTAGATTTTCATACCGACATGGACATTTTTAATATTATAAAGCTGATCTATCACTCACTGCTTCTGAAATGTCACTTCTCAAATTCTTTGCCTGTCACTTGACACAAACAACCTTTTAAGCAAGTTTTACTCTACTACCTGCCAGGAAAGTTTTATTCCTGTAAAATTTGAAGTTGGTCTTTTATTTATACTGTGGCTTCTTTTTTTTATTCTAGTAATCCATACTTTGCTACACCCCTGAATTTTAATTATTTCTTGCGAAAAAAGAAAGATTGTGAGTTTATGTACTCAAATGGAACAACAATCCTCTTAAAATATGCACCAACACAGATACAATATGGTGATAGTGACTTTATATTCTTTGGACTAGGTGTGTTAAAACAATACTGTAAATTATTGTGGAGACAAGGAGAAGTAGGGTAACTGGACCATACATTATCATTTTAATTTCTGAAAAAATATTCCATTGTTTTTCCAGGTATTATTAGTTTAGCTTTTAGAAAGACCTTGTGCAAAAATAAATAAGGGATTATATAAAAAATTGTGTTCATTTCCGAGAAATAACAGAAAATTGCTATAACAATTACTGTACACTTCTCACATGCTCCACGTTCAGATTTATTAGGCTATGACTTGCTGTTTTGCATGTGTACAGGTCCAATTTATCATTATTTTCAAATTGCGGGCCAGAACCTTCATTTTCTTTTTAACCAAGCAAAGGGACATTATGCTGTGCTAAATTTCAAAATGGGAAGGAAATCAGAATCTGATGTGGGCTATTGAGAGCCATAATTATGTCAATGAATTGAATGTTTGGTGTAACCTAGGCTCAAATGATATAAAAGTAATGCAGAACTCAGAAAAGATGGTCATTAGGAGCTGATGAGAAGACTGAATTTTACTTTGAAGTAAAGAACAGATGAGGTTAATCTGAATATTCTGAGTTCCTTTTAAAAGGTAAAAATTACATTGTACCTTTTAGGCAATATTTTTGTATACAAATATTGATAACTATGTGATTTAATAAATTGTATTGTTTTATCCCTAAACAGGATATTACTTTACCCAATAATTTCTCAACTAATTATGATTTGATATCCACACAATCAGATCCTTATCTAAGACTGGAGATCCAGGGCAGGTTCAATAGGTTATATCGCTTCTGCTGGATATGATTTATTACCTTGCTGAATCCCACAGATACTAAATGGAAAGTGTAAATACAGAGCAACGGAATGTGACTGCACTTGCACTTTTAAACATCAGTATTTAAGTGTCTGTTTTGAAGGAAGCAGTGCTAAGAATCCGTCAACATGCTAAGGGCTGAAAACAAGCAGAGAAATGCTAACTACAAGCAGAAAGTATCCTACAGGGTGCCAGGGGGGTTCAGTCAATTGCTCTATACTTGCATACTTGTTTAAAGAACCAGAATTTCTACTCGGCAGGAAATTTTGACATTTGGGATTTCTTTACTTTTTAGTCTTACCGGGAGAGGTAAAATTTTGAAAACTTATTAACAAAATGAAAATTTCAAGTGCTTCCAAGTGGCCCGATGTCAATGCATCTAAATAGCAATGAAATATAATGCCTTAAAGTTATAATTTTCATCACTTCTTTATCTCAAGAATAATAAATACAATGTGTGCAGGTTACAATTAATATTTGAAAAGTATTTTTAAATACAAGAATTTTTTAAAAGTATTTTCTAAAGTAACACTGTTGAAGCAAAGCATTTCAATCTTTATGAACCATTTCAATCTGATTGAAACTAAATGATGTAAACCTTTCAAATGAAAAATAGTTTCGATCTTCTCACATTCCTGCAAAACCATTCTACTCTAAAAATAGCATTTCCTGATAAAAAAGTATTTAGTTGTCAATTTTTTTTGTTCAGGAAACATTTGGTTTTTACTGTCCCATCACATGTGATAATACGTTTGTTTGGTATTCACATGAATGTCATCTGCATTTCTCTAGATATTCCCTTGCAATTTAATCTGAGAAGGTGCTTAAAGAGCCCTCATCTTTTTAATGGCTCCTGGTGGAGCCTAATTATTATGAAATTGCAAAACCTGTGAAATTATAATTAGTCTGGGTTACCTCCTTTATTTTTCCCTTAGAGACATGTTAAAAGATGTTAATTAATGCTTTTAACTAAGTACGGGTAATAAATGACTAATCTCACCATTTTTATTGCTGTCTTGGTGATGCACAGATATATTTCTGTTTTGCTTTTAAATATTTGTTTCTGCTATGAATGCCCCTTAAAGACGTACAAGGCACACGGTACATTTCCTCGAACACAAACATAGTTGATTAGCATGACTTTAAAGCTCCACAGGAATCAATTGCTCAGCTACATTCTTGCACATTAATTACTGCATGGAAGGTGCAGACGGTCAAAAATGAACAGAACTATAATAGATGCAGATCCTGGACAGATGTTCATAGGGCCAGATATACTTTGCGGATGGCAATGGGATTAGAAGAATTATTATTTTTCCAGAGGAGGGAAAGATACGAGCAAGAGAGCACTGTTCAAAAGTTATGCAGAAGCCAACAGAAATGTAATTTTTCTGTGAACATTTGAGGGTACAACATTTCGCTAGCAAAGCTAATTGCCCAGTATTTCCAAAAAGCTGACTACGGCACAGAATTGCCCCAGGTAAGATATGTACAGACGTCTTGTAACCTGCACAAGAGGTTCCTTAGTCTGGCTGAATAGTACCTCATTCTGCAAGTCATTCCACAGATATGAATTAAAGTACTTGTGAAGAGCCAGTAATCAAAGACAATCATAGCATCTGGCAGTGCTTTGTCCCTATCACCTCACTATTTGAAGCAAGACTTGTAGAGCCTGACCTTAAGATGAGACCAGTTATTCCACTGATCTATTGATCTATTCTACTGACTTAAAAAAAAAAAGGGCAAAGTATGTGGTCTATAAGCAACAGTAGCTAATGTTTGCTAGTCTTTCGAAGCTGGCATGTGAAATATAACGTACGTCTGTGTTCATTCTTGCCCAGTTCTTATTAGTTCATGGTGAACGGACATTTTTGCATGAATGGTAACATTTTACACAGAAGTAGGTAGGAAACATGCTGTATATTCTGCTTCTTCTGTCCTTATTACTGGCATTTAAAAAGTGGAAAAGACATCTGAATACAGACATTTAAAAAAAGGACAGCAACGCCCAATATAATTTATCTTGTTCATTAAACAATACAGGCACAACTCCAGCCTGACTGCCCTAAAAGTTAACTGAAAATGGGAAGAATAATTTAAACATAAATATTTAGGTTGTCCATATCTATCCCATTTTCTTAAGCAATATCCTATGTACTGCAGGTACTAGCATATCAGAACTGAGAACCAAAGAGGAATACGTTGATTTTAATCACTCCTTTTTACACAGTATGAAAAAGAAGTATGACTGGCTCAAAACCACTTTTTATTTGAATGGAATGTTTCAGAAAATCTTTTGTTTCAAAATGTATTGAACTTACATGTAATTGCCCTATTAAATCAGTCATAACAGAATGTTTTAATTAATTTGTTTTTGAGAATTTTTTCCTTATCCATATTTGAAATGGAAGCAAAGTTTGAAACAATGGTAAATTATTTGAACCAGAGATGATGAATTTCAACCAGATTTATTGCACTTTTTGCCTAAATATAATTAAATAAAAATATGTTTCTTGATGTTCTGGGTGGGGAATTATTGTACAAAATTAAAAACTAAACTGATATTTTGGGGCAGAATTTCATATTTGTCTGCAGTTTGGCATCATCTTTTTTTTACAAATCTAATCCTGCAGATTCCTTGCTTATTTGAATAAACCATTCATTACACTACATCAACCATTCCTCCTGCTTGAAAAATTAGTTGAAAAACTTTAGTAATTAAAAAGTGTACCCTCTGAGAAGAATGGAAAGGACAATAACACAGGCATTAATGAAGAGCACTTCCTCTAACTGACATTCTGGTTATTGCTATGTCTTAAATGCCAAAATCTGATAATACACTTCTGTAATTCCTTATATAATGAAATACTTAAGAAATATCTTACAGTCATTGGACCATCATTAACAACTATGAAATTAGGTGTCCCATGGGTTTTTTTCCAATTTAAAGAGGGTTAAATTGCTAATTTACATGTTAATTAGCATTCATTCTAAAGAACACCAAATCTAATTCCATAGCATCTAGCATTTAACAATTTAGCTTATCAAGACATTAAATTTAAAAGAAGCTCTGCATTATTTGCAAGAAGTTTTTTTGAGGGCTAGTGATGAAAGGAATCTCATTATTCTAAGCAACATGCAATTTAAAAAGGATGAATACTGCCAATTTATTTATCACTGAGTAATAAGAAAGCAGCAAAGCATTGGCAGGGCAGCAGGTTCAGCAGTTCTTAATAAGGCCCACTGACCTGCACAGATTTGTAAGTTTAAAATAAAGAATTGTTTCTGGTGACATTTCTTTGGAATCTGTTGCCTCGAGTCACGCCCAATCACCGGAGTGTGCTCAGTGGTATTTGGTAATGTTGCTCCTGCTGCTCCGGAGCTACTCTGGTACATGTACTTGCTGTAGTGTGCAATTGAAGCATCTCTGTGTAGCATAGCTATAAATACAAGCCTCCCCTCATAACATTTTTGAAAATACTGCATGATATTATAAACTAAGCATTCACTTTAAGATAATTTCAAACTGGCAAAATAAATGTTCTTAGTACAGTGATGCCACAGACTTATTTACTTGTTTATTTGTTTTGTTTACTTTCTACTTCTTTTTACTTGTTTTTTAACAAGTAACATTTATTGTAAAAACCCCAAATTTAACAATTTACTTGTTACTTGTTTACATCCTGCTTTTGCTCATATGCTGTGCACTACCCCTTTGCTTAAGTGCTGATGTCATCCTGTATTGCTTTACGTTACCTTTATTTACATCAGTTTCTGTGATGTGACACAACCTGATTGTCTGGTTCACTGCACTGCTACTTCAGCATTACAAAGATGCTGGATTGCAGGTACTTTGAAGCACAGCAGCTGTGATGCAAACATGCTTTTAGAAAGGCAGGCTTTCTCGATTTCTAAATAACAGAAAGAAGCATTAAGGCCAAGAAAATAGAGTATTTTGGTCTTATAACATCTATCAGCGGTAAGAGATGGAATTATACATAAGCAACTGCATTATACATTTCATTCTTTGCTTTTTCCAGACCCCAGCCATTTTTTATGTTGTGTAAGGCCTTTGTATTATTTTCAATACAACATTTTGTGCCAATATAATTCTGTTAGCAAGAATACCACAGGTATTAGAGTTGTGAAATGTAATTTTCTTACAGCCTATCTGGTTGATTCACTCAGTTCCTCAGCTGTAAGTGGAACGGCTTAGACATTGATGGCTCTAAGTGGCTGACATTGACAGTTTCCTACTGTGCTTTATCTTGATACTCCCCCTTATTTCTGGATTATTTCTCCAAGTCCTTCCTCTTGTAACTCCTTTTTCTCCCTTTCTTGTACACACCTGTCATTGTCTTCTAATTTCAGAGCGGTACTTCTATGCCTTTCTGTTCTTGCAATTTCTGTCTCTCTCTGTCCGTTATACCTATTCCCATAATTACTTCCTAAACTTCTTCTTCTCTTTCCCCCTCGTTTCACATCATCAGTTCTTTTGTAGCCAACAGCTTCATCTGCTGCACAAGATGGATTCACTCCTCAAGTACGGTCCACCTTCAGTACTGAGTCAGGGAGTTTTCCTTAAGGAAAACAACATGCAACCTGCGATTAAAGATTTTATTAAAGAGCAGTTATATAAAAGTATCACATTAGGTTGTCCAAACAGTATTGATTCGGGTGCCTTATCACTTCCTTATTCTTGACTTTGCAAATACTATATATTTTCACTGTAATTTGCTAAATCTTGGGATCCAGAAAGAAAATTTCAGCCCAATCTCTGAGAGCAACAGAAACCTGGGTCTTAAAATACAAAATGTTTGGAAACCTTAATTATAAGCATCACAGCCAGTTCTGTATCTAACAATCCAGTAGAAACCATGGGGCAATCTAGTTTGTAATCAAAACTAATTTAGGAACAAAAGGGACAAGTAAAAGGAGTTAATTCACAGGAACAAATTCTGAAAGAATGAAAAGAACTTTTTAAGTTAATTATGGGAAAGGCAGTGTGAGAAAATGAAAACTGTTCAGCAAGAAATGATCAAAAACCTGCTCTTCGGGAGCAGTTACAGTCACAGCGGAAGTAATTTTTGGGAGTATGAACAAGAACACATACTGCAAAATCAATGTATGATGAAAAGCTAAGAAAGTGTGAAGCTATAACAGAAATTAGAGAATGTCATAGGCATAAGCAACAATAAGAATATCACTGGTTTCAGAATGAGCAAGAGAACAGCGTGTCTTTAAGGTAAAAACATACTGAAATGATAGGACAGACTATAGCAATGAATTCTTTCTTTTAGCTTTGGTTTTCACATGAAAGAAAACAAGACTTATGCCAGAAATGTAAAGAGTATACTGTTTCCAAGGGAAGAGAATGATGTGCTTAAAAGGAAAGAGCAGGGAAAATTGAATCTGTATGTGTATTGTAGAATAATGAATAAAATAACAGTTAAGAATTCTTCAGCATCAAAACTCCCCAAATTCAAGGGGAAATAAATATTGTGATGAAGGAGAAGTGTCTGACAAAGGGTATACAGGCACAGATGATCATTTTAAATAATTGCCTAATGTTGATAGTTAAATCATAAACTGGTAATAGATTTGCCTGAAGCTAAAAAAAAAATGGGCATTTCACTGAAAATAAAGAATAATTTGTGGAAAAATCTGAGAAACTGTTGACCATATTAAATCATACTTTCAGTATTTTGATTTATGTGTCAGAAGCATCTAATCTGACTACAGATACTTATGGTAAATGTTCTGAAGATGGAAAAAATAAATAATAAGTAATAACCTTCATCTCTAAAACCCCTCTCTTGTAAAACATCTGAGCGTCCTTCATTTTATGCATTTGAATATTTTCATTTATTTTTGTGGGACTAGTTATAGGCATACATCTTGGAAAGTTCACAGTTGTTTTCAGGACTGGGCCTAATTTTACACCCTCCAAACTGCACACACATAACAATTTGTGTATGTGATGGTTGCTTTTGAGCATAGCAATCTATTGGTACCTAAAAATAGGAGGACAATAACTACCAGGCATACAAAATTCCTTTATCACTTCAAGTCCACTTACAAACCAGCTGTTTGAGGGGATCTAACATCATATTACTGTTTCTCTTGCTTGACTCCTTTTCTTTTATCTTTAATACAACTCTGGTTCTGGCATGCTCTCTAGGGATGTGATGAATGTGAAAATTTTGTTAAAAGTATGCATGTATTTCTTAACAAGTATCAAACCAAGGTGATTTTTATGAGGTTACGGGAGCAGAATGCCGATGGCTGCAGGCAGCACCTCTCGCTAACCAAGAGCAAGAAATGCTGAGGTCTTTTGCCATTCAGGTTGTTCTCTCAGGAGGCCACAGAGAGTACAGACCTCATGTGCAAAACCTGGCCCTAAAAAAGCAGGCCCTTCTTAATGGCCAGTGTCCTGATGCAGAGAAACAGAAGCAGGGGCTGCAGGGAAGGACGTCAGCCTTGTCCACGTGGGAGTACAAGAGAGACAGTGGGTACACCTATATATATATCAAGGAAAAAAAGCAGAGACTACACAAGCACATATAGTAGTGGACCTTCATGTTGGTGTAGCCCTTTCTGTTTGATTAGTGTGTTCTTACAGCTAAATATGATACTTTGTCCAGAAGAAGGCTTCTTGGTGTTGCTGTGTTTGCCTAATTTTCCACATCCTAAGGTGAAATCTCTCGGGTATTGCCAAACCAGTTTCCTTTCCTCCAAATGAAAATTGTTTGGGTAATAGGAGAGGTGTACCTTAGAGCCAAAATACAGGACTTACTTTTCATCCAATAAACATGTACATGCTGGAAAAAACACCCTAAAGATGACCGAACAAGGTCTCAGCATTACACTCACTCCTGGAGCTTTCTCTGTCTTCACTTATCTGTGCATTTTCTAGGTGGTAGAGGCAACGCTAGATAAATGTAAGCATATTTGCTAGCTTTGATGTTTAACAGGAGCTAAATCTCTGCCTGAATTAGAGTTTAAATCCACAAGCACCATAAAAGCTTAACAGCAAGTGCCCACAGCTGTACACACTAAATCAGACTTTCATGCAAAAAATATGCCCAAGTGCTAGTATGCATGGATTTAAATACTAAGATACAGGTATGTGCATGTGAACTAGTGTAGACTGAAAGTTCTGTTCACCTACTTATACAGTGCTGTCTGCTTCAAGAACACTAAAAGTTAGATTTTTTTTTTTCATATGAGAGAATGTGATGTATTTAACTGTATGGCTAAATTTTGACAACAAAACTAAAAGACCTGTTTTGTCATCAGAAACCCCAAGATGGCAATACAGTCTTGTTTTTGTTTGCTGCTTATTTCTATTATTATTATCATCACAATTATTATATTACAGTACATGGAACAGATTTGTGATTTTCTCCTTTGCTGACATCTAAAAGCCTTGCTGATTGCTAAGGATTACTTATACAAAAATTGAAAGCTCCAACTACTTCGACATTAACTGAATGGATGAATGCTATGCATGACCTGGAGGTATTAAAAGATTCCATTTAATAATGTTAACCAAATAGACATCTCTGCTCAAGTTTGGCTGCCTTTTATAGATGCACGTGACTTAACAACCCTGTTAAAAAATCTATACTTCCATATTATTTTCAGCTTAGCATGTAACATGCATCCACATATATTAGTGAATATAGGCTGCTGCCTGAAAATGCATCTAAATACTAGTCACTCTTGAACGAATTCACACCAGGACCCTTATCCTTTCCAGTGTTCAGATAGTTTCAACAGAGCCAAGGTAATAAGTTCTGATGCAGTTAACTTTTGTTGCAGAGAACACGGCGAGCAAGCGATAGCAAGCATCGTTTACCTTGATGCTTGATGAGAGATACTGCAGATTTATCAAATGTGCTACTGCCTGTGACTGCTGCCCAGGACTTTATAAAGTCATAGATTCCATAGCAAAGGAAAAACACAAAGGAAAAAAGCTGTTGATTTTCAAGTGGGTTAGCTGGTATGTGCTGGGCCAATGAGGTATGTATGCACAGGGCTGCACATTGATGAAAGATTAGGTGCTCCCAGGAAAGTCACCCACACTCGTGCCCCAGCCTTGTTAAGTATCAGGCTTCACAACAGAGCGCTCAGGTAAAGCTGGGTGGGAGCACAGCCTTCCCCTCAAACAGATTTTCTGGGTTGACTTTAACCAGCCTTGCACTGAAAGAAATTAATTTCCAATAACAGGTAATATCAATGAAAAATTATTATAGAGTAGTGTGTCAGGAAAGATGTTGGCAACATTAATTAAGACTAATGCTGTCAAGACAACAAAAGAAATAAGAGCTGCTTAATACTCAGCAATATTACTCAAAGATATATAACTCATATTAGACCCCTCCAGGGTCATTACAATGTTACAAGATAATGAAGATATAGGCAGGGGAGATCTCTGATGTTCTGTCAAAGTTTTCTTTGTATGCATACATGTGTATATATGTACACATACATGTGTAGTATTTTTATATAGATAAGTATGAATGTATGTAGCATGCAGAGAGAGAGAGAGTCTCTCTGAGTATACTGCTTTAGAATAACCTAACGCAGCAGAAGGACCAGTTATGCAAACAAGGCCAGATTGTCATCATAACATTTTGCAGTCCTCTGAGGACAGGGAAGGCAGTGGCCTGTCCAAGACTCAGTACTTTCTGCTTTAACAACTGGTTGAAATCATTGATGAGAAAATGGATCACAAAATTAATTTTATAAAACCATAATATTGGGAGATTAGAGTCATAATTCTTTGAATAAAATCTGTTTCCTCTGGAAGAGAAACAAAAGACTTATGAGAAAGTAATCAGTGCAATATCCTTTTTTCTGCCTTTATATCTTCTCTAAACAGCTTTGCCGCTTTAATACAAATTTCGAAGTAGTAGCATTTAAATGGGAAATCACATGGGAGGACTACGCTGTGTTGTTACTGAGATGTAAAGATTCCCTCATTTTAATTTACTCTCCATTAGAAGAATGATGCTTAGAACATATCTGTGCAGATGACTAAAGAAAGGTACCCTCCAATTTCTGCTGGGAAACAGAAAACATACCTTAGGAGAACGAAGCTTTTCTGGTGGCTACTATCCCTCCCAGAACAAACATTTTGAAACTAAGCTAACTAAAACCACACAAAACCATAAATTAACTTGTTTTCTTTGAAGATTACTCTGATAAAAGTAAGAAGAATAAAGGCTCTTCAGTGACTGACTATAAAAGTCAGAGAAAAGGGTGCATCCACACTATTCCTAGAGGCAAACTAATGCTGTTCCCAGACTTGGCTGAGCAGTCAAGAAGTGAGAGAGGAGAAGAGACTGAATTACCCTGTCACATCGGGAGGGTAGCTAGCTAATCCTGTGCTAACTGAGCTTCTGAACTACATCTGAAAGGGCAGGATGGGGTGAGCTTGTACTGCCAGTTGATATTCTGTATGTGTCGTGCATTTCTATGCAGACTCTTAGTTCCCTGTACTATGTCTGGCAGCTTTTAAAGCCCTAAATTTACCTAAAAATTAAAAAGAGTTTTATTGCTTAACCATTCCCTTTTATAACGGAAAGCTGCCCAAACCTCCCCTGCCCAACAACCCAATCATAGATGGTGCATCAAGCAGGCGGTTTTATTTTGCATAAGCTGCTCTTTGCAGGGGGAGTGTGTGAAGAGGGAAGGGCACAAATGGATCCATTTGAGTTCAGATGCATTTCTGATGAGTAAAAAAAACAGCTGAAGGGTGAAAAAAATTCTTTGTGCAGCAAATGGGGATTTAGAGGGATTAGAGTCACATGTTTAGGATCTGGAAAAGCATTTATTTTGTATTATTATAACCATTTTTATGGATTAATTAATGGAATGGTGATGTGAGGAATTGCTTTTGATTTAATACTTAAATACATAAGATGAATCTAGCTCTGGTTTGGGAGTGACGGGCCAAAAGAGTCCCATTAATACCCATGGACAGCTGACTCTGGGCTGCTTGAATTCAGCAGGATGGTTCAGCATGATGGGTGGGCAGGCGCTAGGCAGTTTGTTAATGCAGTGCTGTGATAAATGCACACAGAAAATTCTAGGCTGATTTACATCCTCTATAATACTGTAAAAGACAATAAGATTGCTTGCAGTGAGAGTGAGGAGTTTTGCCTTTAGCGCTGTTTGTTTTACTTAACATTTATTATTTCTAGTCCTCTGTCAGAAATACCGGTGGCTTCTAAATGATTCATGAATTTGCAAGGTAGCTCCTGACCCCTGTGTACCCAGAAGTGTGATCACCCAGAAGACACTAATACCCTGGCAACTTGAATGCACACGATACATGAGAACTTGAACTGTGTAATGCGTATAAGTGCTAGTAGGAAAACATCTATGGAATCCTCTTACATGTTCTAACTTCTTACATCTTAGATTAGCAGATATGATCTGTTCATCAGAGGTTCAGAAACACTCATTCCTGAACTTTGCAAACAATTTTCTTCAAATGCTGAAGTGTTTATGTGAATTAATTGCATTTTCTTTCCATAATGCCAACTGAAATATGGATTTTTCTAAAATTGGAGGAAAACTATGATGCAGGAAGCAAACATAGAAGGATAATAGGTATATATGGGTATGATATACCTACCACATATAGATCTGATAAAGTTGATACAAAACCAATGACAAACAATTAGCATCTATTATCTTTTCCCAATAGTCCAATATCTTGTTGTTCAAAAATAGCTGTTATTTTACATTATGTTTTGCATGCAAGGCAAAATGTATTCCACCCTGAGAAACATTATGAGACATAGATGTCAGCTTCAGAAACATATGCTTTTTTAAAAAAATAAACTGCTTTTCTGCCCTTGAAACAGCATGACCAGCTTCATCATATGCCTTCTGCATCCAAAAGAAGGACCTGGATATTTGAGGAAGTGATCCTTTCCCCTCCCTCTAGTTTATGAGCAATTCCACATTTAGGTATATCAAATTCAAAGTGAATATTGGTATTGAGCACCTATCTAAAACTATAGACAGTGATCTTTCAGTCAAAGGGGCTTAAAAGATATTGAGGTGAAGATTAAAACAGTGAATATTTTACATTTTATTTTAATGAAAAACAGCATGTTGAAGTCGAAAACATCAAATGTGAAGTTGTCTTCTACTTGAGTGAATTTAGAAACCTCCCACAATCATTGAGGAAGGAAGATGGACTACTGTAAAGTGCACAGACATTTGTCAGGTTTACCTGCTTGTGAGCATGGTCGTAAGAATTGATGTGGTTGTCAAATTCCTGGTGTTTGTGGTACTGCTTGTCACATAGTTCACAGTAGAAGTTAGCCTTCACATCCTCCAGAGCCTTGGCTGCAGCTTTCTCCTTCTCAGCATAGTCCTGCAAAGGCAGAAGCAAAGGAAGACACTTTGTTACGGATCACGAGCTCATGCTTCAGCAGCTATTTTCATCATCCACATTAAAAACACTAGCCTGACTAGGACTGCGAGATCACCGGGCTCCATCCTAGTATCAAAGTAAACAGTGAGGAGCTTTTGGTCTTACGTTGAGTTTAATAAAATAGTTGTATTTCTTGAATAATTATTCTTACTACTTGTAGGTACCATAGTAAGAAAAGCAGAGAGGAATGGGGTATCGAGGAATACCGCCAGGACACTGCCTAGCTCCTGGGCAGGAGAGCTGAGCAGTGAAGAAGACATAAGCCACAAGCCACCAGGTAGATGTATACAGGGTTACTCTGTTAACTGTTACAGCACTGCCCCAGTTTGCACCAACGCATGTCTGCTCTTTCAGGTATTATTGCTCAGAAGAAAGAAATTAGTTTTAGTCTGATACTAAGGCAGATTTTCATTTGCGTTCTGCTTGCTACCTTCTATGAAATATTCAGCAGGGCCAGGCAGCAGCTGGCTATGGCTTGCTGAGATTTCCCTGGAGCAGAGCCACCTCAGCAGGAGCCTTTTCTGTGCCGCCCTGTCCCTTCCCCATGTCTGCGTGAAGGGACACGCCATCCAGTCCACCCAAACTGAATGTAGCTGTCACCTGCCCGACACAGACCACAAGCACTGACAAGGGCACTAGCTTATGGCCAGGCTCGGGCAAACACAGCTGAAAACAGGGAAAACACAGTTAGTTTTTACATAGTCCCCCGCCATGTCTCCTTAATGACTCAGGTGGGTGCTCTGGAGAGTCAAGCACTTTGATTTCAGTACATAATATTAGGTAAAAGAGAAAACTTAAAAAATAGGAACCAAAAAGTCACTAAGGTCCAAATAATGCACTTAAACAAGGGGCCTGATATTCAAAATTGACAGCAGCCTTTGCCAACCTTATTTCTTTTACAAGGCCTTTGTTATATTGTTATTATTACTACACTTTCTTAAACATTTTACATTAGAGTTTAAAGAGCATACTTCTGACATGGAAAACATGAACAAAAAAGTTGGTAAAAGCAATTCGTTCCATACTCGTATTGACAAGTTGATATTACTTGAGTGTATGTAATATACTGCCAGGGATTGTGGTAATTCATCATTTGCTGTATCATTTTACTCACTTAAAGAAACGGGGACTTTCTGCCACCAGGCGTTGCATGCTATACAGTCAGTGCCGTCTGCTCTCTACACGCTTTCACCACCCTTTGCGGGAGAAACGCGGAGTACACCAACCCCAGGACACAGTGCGCATCTGGGACACCCTGGTTGTAGCACATCACACTGCCCAGCGTTGCTCCAGGGACCACACCACGGTGGAGGCAAGGCTTTGGGCACAGCAGATCAACACGAATGCACATTTTGAGCCTTTCGGAGGGAGGGAGAAGGACTTTCTTAATGAGTGTCACATGTTTCAAGCTGAGACTTGACCAAGCAGCAGGGGTGCTGGCTGTCAATGTGACCCACTGAGCTTTGGCTAGCTCTGTGGTGTGAGTGCTTCTGCTCTGCCCTGGTCTTTATGCCATCAGGTTGATGACAGTAGATCTTTCTCAGACGGTAGCTTAGAGGCTGCCATTGCTAATGAAATTAACTTCACCTAAACTAGACTGTCTAGAAGGTAGGTGTATGGTCTAAGGCAGTATCCTAATCTTCCTCTGTAAGAAACAGAAAAATGATAGCCACTGCTAAATGGTAATTAATCCCATCTATTTCAAAAACCTATTTTAGGATGAGATGAAACTCTCCAGAGGTGCTATCTCTCTCCACTGACCACTGCAAGGCTCTAAATTACTAACCTGGCCTACATCCTTAATTCTTAGATTGCTGAACTCAGGGATAATGAATTCTATATTGTATTTCTTTATATTCAATTCTTAATCTCCCCATGAAACTTGCATGAACTGACCTGTTTGAAGACAGGAGGTCAAAGAGGAATTTTGTGCCTGGAATTTTGATTTTACATCTTACAGATTATGCCAATGGCATATCAGTCCCTCCCACAGGGCAAACATCCAAATAAATCTCTTTCCTCCATGGATATGGCTCAGGTGGGTTAGTGTACTGTGGTATACTCAGCTTGGCCACTTGTGAAAACAGGTAGCCTGAGCTAACATTTCTCCACTTGAGAGGCTGCTCAATAATGGTAGTTAATACTTGATTTTATGGGGGGGAAATATTCTCTCAATCAAATAGTTAAATAGCTTTCATTAGTTATTTAAATCTACAAAGCCCATTAAAAAGTGATACTTTTCAGCTTATGCTTCAGACCCATTGTTTTGCTTGCATTAATTATTCAAAGGGCCTTTGGTATAATTAAAATGCATAAATTAGAATGTGGATGCAATAGCATTAATTATGCAGAGATGTCTTCCCTGGAAGTCAAGTGTTGGGGGCAACATAGTTTTATTCTAAACTGGTAAAAACGTAAGTTTTGCACTCACTGGCAGCCAGCCAAAGCATAATTGTTTTTTTGGTTGTTTTGTTGGTTTTTTTTCCAGGTCCGAACTGTCAATTAAATGTTTACAGCCTGCTCCATCTTTGCTTCTGCCGAAGGAGAAGCCTAATTATTTGAGGTGAACACACCACATTACTCTCTGTGAAGCACAACTGAAACTGCTGCTTGTGAGCATTCCAAACTGCCAACTTTATCTTTCTCAGCAGAAATTAATACAGTTCCCTTAGCATAAAGATGTTTTAAAATAGCAACAAGGCAGCTCCCAGGTGCATCCTAAGATAATCACAACTACCTCCATTGCCTTATTGCTTAATTATGCTTGTCTACCATGGCAAAAGATATAATTTCCTGCTTGCTTATCAATCAGATGCAGGGAAATTGAATGCTACATCACATACTTTAGAAAGGTCATGGATTTTTCTTTCTCTACAAAGGCATAAGAACTTCTAGCACTACAGTAAATTGTGCATAGTCAAATGAATTTTCTCATCCAGACTGCTAATATCATCTCCCTAGGACTATAGAGACCAGTGGTCAATTCTGGCATAATAAATGCAATCATGGGAAAGAAAATCTGTAGAATTACATCTGTAAAACACATATGTGATCATGAACACCTGACTACACCAATGCAGACACAGGAAAGCAGGAAAGATGCACCAATGTATTTTGTACTGGGGGCCACCAATGGTAATGAATATGTGTGTCACAGTCTCATAAACTTTATTCTGGATCATACGCTACTTACTAATGACATATAGCCTGGGTAAACGTGTGTATACTTATAAGATAACATAAGTTAGCAGTTCTGTCTTTGAGCCATCAACAACAGTAAGTGCAAGCTGATGTCAGGGGCGATGCAGTCGTTGTAGGTAAGAACTCTTAGGAACCATGGGTTAACTACCTTCTATGTTGCTGGATGCAGATGGTATACTGCGTAAGGATAAATGAGTGCAGAATATACCTGAATGCATTTTTTTCCTAGAAGCCTGCAAAATAGTTCCATATTATAGATTGTAATTACATTCACATCAATTTGGCCCACAGAGGCACATAACTGTAATAAATGTTTATATATTGGATTAATTTAAAAAGAATACTTCTATTGCACGTTAGGCTGGAAGTGCTTTCACTTAGCAGCTACTTTTGCAGTATGCTTCTTATTGTGAAAATGCAATTAATGGTATCTGACATTTCATTTTCTAATATAGGGAAAATCAATGAAAAATCCCATGTAACTGAGTTTTCTAGAATGTTGCCACTGACACCTAGTCAATTAGAAATCATTTATTAAATCCAGAGTCTGTAAGAGATGTTTAATAGACTCCATGGCCATTAAAGTATGCTGATCCGGACAAAACCATACCACATTACCTGCCTCAGTAACTGATAGTAAATATATCTGCTATGTTCAAATAGACTAAGGTGAAAAGTAGGTCACTTGATATAGTAAACTTTCAGAGGCAGTTTTCAATAAAGTGGTGGATTTCTACAAATCTAGTGGAGTAAATGCATAGTGCTTGTAAATAGAACATGACAAAAACGTAACATCATTATCCCACTTTTGGTCACCTATTTCTAAATTAGAATGCAAAATTAGTGGCAGAACATCTACCTCACATTAATTCAGAGCTCAGTAAGTGACAGACTGCTCTCTCTTTGGAGGCATAAGCAATCAGAGTTGTTAGAGTTTGATAACTTAAATATAATCCTGTGAACCAGATTAGATATGAGTTTAAATATTAAATACTGATGCAACTACTGTGGTGGTTCTTGGGGGTTCTCAGACTAGACTTTAAAGAAGAAGTAGGACAAATATAAGCACATGAATAAGCTACAGAATTATATTCTACATCTAAGAATTTTAAGTGCATTTTCATTAGTGACTCAGATGACAAAATGAACTGTGATTATGTATGAAATCTATGAATGATACTAATTAACAGCACAGGGCATAAAAATGCTTTAGGGACCAGGATCGGGATTCAAAATTACTGTAATAATCTTGAGATATAGTCTGAAATCAGCAAGATAAAATTCAAGAAGATGTGTGTCAAGTGCTGCACTTTGGAGAGGGAAATCACTTTCACCAATACTAGATTGTGAATAGCTGAGTAAACACAAATGCAAGGGAAAAGGTCCAGGAGGTTAGAGTGGAAAAGAAATTAGATGAAAGTCAACAATGAAAGTCAAGGCAAATCATGTTCTGACATGTTAATAGTAGTGTTATATGCAAGATGCTGAGGGTAATGATTCCACTTGATTCAGTATTGGTGAAATGTCAGCTGTAAAATACTATTGGGTACATCTACACCAGCAAATAACTTGGCTCCTGGAACCTGGCCCTCCATCATGCCCACTCCATGTGTGATAGTTCATTCTCAGGCTTTCATTTCGGAGTAAACTTGCTAGTTCCCTTTAAGATAAAAATGAGTGCAGTTCCAGAATAACATTCAGTTCAGGGACGATGCTCTACAGGCAGCAAGGATGAGACTTCACCAGGCTCTCCATGCCCCGTATAGTCTTCCGACAACCATCGAACTGCATTCCCCCAGGCATTCCCATCTCATGGCCTTCCCCATAGCAAGCAACACTTGCATGCCATAAAAACTCATGCAGCATCATGCCACAAAAGAACTGCCCAGGCAGTGTTTTAACATAGCCCTCACACTTTTTCAGACGGACTGAAATAAAAACAAATATAACAATTATACCTGAAGGTACTACACGAACTTGAGGAGACTTAGGCCAAGTATGGACATAACCTGTTTGCCCTGGGATGCAGAGTGGCTGACAGTTTTTTCTACATCACGGGGCCTGAGAGACTAGACCTGCTTGTTGGGGCAGATCGAAGTGTAGATGTAGCCTTTGAGGCAGTTTTGGTCCCCACAATCTGAGAAAGATATAGATGTACTTGGGAGATCCTTGAGCAGGACAGTAGGGATAAGAGGTTTAAAAGTAAGTTACATGCTTAAATTAGGCAAACTAGATTTCAATCTGTAATTCATATTTTCATTGGAGCATTCATGTGAGCACTTGTAAATAACATTTTTTGAGGGAAATCTGTAGAACTGCCTGGGCTGGTACAGAACATCTCTGGGTGGTCAGGACCTGCACATGGATGGGTAGAGACAGCAATTGTAGAACTTTCATTTTGAGTGCTCATTCACCACTTCTTCCTCATTCACCAGTTCTTGGGATAACTGCACATAATTTTTATGCCCTTATATCTTTTCTTCTGCAGCTACAGCAAACCAGATTTTAAAAGTTCTCTAAAACTCAGTCGGCAGGTGATACAATGCAGGAAGTAATCGAAGTACTTGTATGCAGTGTGGAATTTGAGAACCACAAAAATGTCCTGATATTAGGATATGCAACTGAACATCAGGATGGTTGAATTAATGAACTTTTCCCTGAATGCTCTCTTTTTTCCCCTGGAGAAGACTATGCTGTCTTACCTAAAGAATTTGCAAGGGAAGTTTAGCTGTGGAGATAGAATAAAAAGCAAGTAATTTTGTTCAGCTGCAATAGCCAGTGTGGGATCTACAGTGAGGAATTACAGAGTTATCTATTGCAAAGGAATTTTTTCTTCTTCAAAGGCAGTAAATACTGTCATTCTCAGCTGTCTTATAGAGGGCAGCTCCTAACTTCTGCAAATAAATACATCTTCATATTTTTCACGCTCAGCCAATTACTGCAGCATTTTCAATTGTATGCATTTCCATTTGCTACTGGAATGCTGGAACATGAGAAGTGCAATGATTTTAGCAGGTCCTACATGCCTTTCAGAGTACAAACCTGTTGGAACTAATAGGACAGATAGAGAGCTTTAACTTTAAGGAGTCATAAACCTATTCTAACTTATTTACTATAAAAATCATCAGTGCTGATTGGAATCAGACTTACAGAACATATGAATTCAAAGAAAAACACCAGCAGGGGTATTCAGATCTTCAGCAAATCTTTTGTATTCTGAGACACATTGCTGCTGCTGGTAACTTTATAAATTACTTGTGCTTTGAGATTTTCTAAATGCTTTTTCAACTTTATAAATGGAGCATATAACCACTAAAAATCTTTGCTGTGGGCAGAGGGCATTTTTCAAACATCTCTATGTGATTCAACATTTTTTTACCTCATTTTCAGAAATTGGTGGAACTTAAACATCTATTAGATTTTCTGAAAATGTGATCAAGATTTGACCTGCAAAGGGAATTAGGCACCTAACTGAAAGTTACATACAAAATTGTATGTGTTCATTTTGATTTTAAAAGAAATATATAATAAAGTGAATTTGAGACTTTAGATCATTTTTCATTGCAAAGGGATATATTTAAAGAGCTTAAAGGAAGTAATTAGCAAAATGTAATTTCTTTAACTGAACAAAACTGCCTGGAATGACATACAGTGCAGAAACAAGAGTTCTAGGATAAATAACCAGCTCAGAGAGGATATTAGAACTAGAATGGAAATAACATAAATAGGAAAGAAAGCTAATCACCAGTTTCAGAAAATGAAGGGATAACGTGGAGATCAGTGATGAGTGGTGTCCCTCAGGGGTCCATATTGGGACCAGCACTGTTTAACATTTTCATCAATGACATAGTGGGATTGAGTGCACCCTCAGCAAATTTGCAGATGACACCAAGCTGAGTGGCGTGGTTGACACGTCTGAGGGACAGGATGCCATTCAGAGGGACCTGGACAAGCTCAGGAAGTGGGCCCATGTGAACATTATGAGGTTCAACAAGGCCAAGTGCAAGGTCCTGCACCTGGGTCAGGGCAACCCCCGGTTGAAACAGATGATGATGAAGGATCTGCTCCCATGTATTAACCAACTAGTGAGATGCAGATGTAAAAAAAATAAATTTAATATTTGAATACAGCAAATGTGGAATTTCCAAAAGAGACAGGGAAATACACTCAAGCATAAAGACAAAACGGTACATAAAGCTTTCACTATATTTAGGCTGGAATCCAGAAGGGTTCTCATCATCAGTGGAACAGACTTAAGAACAACTTTCACATTGAAGTAAGGAGGTGTCATTTTAAGATGGACCATGATACATTTATGAAGGGGAATATATGATGTGGTTTGGTTGACTATACTAACAGAAAACTAAACTTGATTTCAAGATTTAGGAAAATCTACAGTTATACTAAATCTGCTTAATGAGATGTGATGCTGCCTGATTTTTATCTCTGAGCTTCATTGTTAATCTATGTCCTATATTAGTGCTATGATTAGCATTTGACTTACTATTTTGAAATTATTTTCTAGGTATGAAGTAATTAAACAACAGTTTTCAAATACTAGCACTGTCATTAAAAAAAAAAAAAAATTGTTGTCATTCTGTAACTAAAGCAACAGCCCCAAAAAGATGAAGGGATGTGACTCAAGGACAACCTGAGAACACAAAGAACGTCAGAACTGTCAGGGTTGTGACATGGTTGTAGAGGCTGAAATGATTTCTGGGATAACAGTGGAAATGAATGTGGTTTTATTACTGTTAGGATTATATTATAGGCATTTAAAAGCAAATTCTAAGAGCCTCATGGGTATGACTCAAAAGACAGAAAATTATAGAGGATCTCAGAATGTTTCTTAGCTACTCTGCAGATATGGTGACTGGTGTGACTACTGTAAATCTAGACTCCCTACTAAGGCTTCAGTGAAATTATATTTCAATATGACTATTTTAAAATGTAGATAGAATAGAACTGTTTTTTCTAAGTTGGACAGAAGAACTGTTCCTGTTACGCAGAAGAAGAAAAAAAAAACATAATTCACTTTTTCCTTATGGTCCTGCTTGTCTGCACAAATGTGAGTCCTTCAGTGAATCTGATTGTGACGTTATTGTCTGCCTTCTATTTAAAGTCAATTTCTTCAATTTGTTCACTATTTCTTACTACTTTCTCTCTCCTCCTCTCAAGTGATCATTTATTTTACCTCTTTTCTGATGAGGGAGGGATTATCAATTAATCTGAAGAGTTAGTCCTCCATTTATCTCTTTACCATTCTCGTTTTTCCAATTTCAATTTTTAGAGTACAATGCATGTTCCAGCACTGCATTTAATAGATTGTGTTATGTTGTATTTCTTTGTCTGACACGTCTTTTCAGATGAAACCTACTTGACATAATTTAAGATCTTTGTACATTTTGACCTAAAACCTTCTTTTATAGAACACAACAGAATTTAACTTATATGCAGTGTCTTTCATATCTGAGTTAGCTAAAAGCACTTTACAATAATGATACTGATCATGCAGTAACTGTGTAGGAAAATACAGTATTTGTTATGAGCACAGGAACAGTTATCACGCAACTCACCCGTGGCTGTTAGTACCTTTTTTTTATTAAGTGCCTTTTTCATAAAATACAGGCTAATCATATCAGATAGCTTTTTATAGTCTTTAATACCAATAACATTAAACATTTACATCCTCTCTCTTTTAATATTGTTTGACTCTTTCTTTGCAGATATCATAATATTAAAGCCAGTTCATGTAGACTAATTCAATATCATAAATGATGCAATATGATGTCTAATATCAGCAGGTTTCTATTGCTCATAGCAACAGAGAATAATTGTTAATGTTATGATAAAATATTGATAAGCTTTTAGTAAATCCAGATTGGTCAATTTATTTTCTTATATTATGTATATTTGCAATGTACTTCAGAAAAATATCTTACAGAGTAAGCATTAATCATACATTTGAATCGTATCTATACTGTCCACCTTCTCTTAAAACTTCCCCATAAAATACTGCCTCATCATTGCATTGCACAGCATTTGATGACATGTTTTTAACCAGAAACCAAGGTATTTCTGCACATTAGCTTTTCATGCATCCCTTTTTGCATTTTTTTTTTTTCAACAGAAGCCCAAAACATTGATTTATGAAAGCTTTGGCTTTCCTCAGCACTTGAGGTTATCCAAGTGAAAAAGAAAGAATTCCAAATTGCTCTGTGAAGTCCAAATGGGAAAAGGAAGGTTATTTACACACACATATATCCCTCTTCCTCTGCACCTCCCCAAATGCACTCGTGAGTTGCAAAATTCTATATATTTTTTTTTATTAACTCTGCAGTTTCATACATGCTACAATTCCGCTGATCTGAGCCAAAGCAAAAAAATTTCTTTCATTCATTTGCCAAATGAAAGTATAATATTTGCATTCTGATTGAAAAAAATGCATGGGAGAGAGAGAGGGAGGAAGGTAGGAAGGAAGGGAGGGTAAAAGGAAGGGTGGAACAGAGAGTGGAAGGAAGGAAGGATAGAAGGAAGGAATACTTTTTCTAGCTCTTTTTTAGCCAAATGGTTATGGCTTGAAACCCATCCTGCAGCACACCTGGCAATTAAAAGTAATTTAATTTCTAAATACAGCTGGGTACTCAACTTGCAGATTAATGGCACCATTATGGCAATTTCCAAAGTAAAACTCTCTGCCATCCCATGCTCAAAAGCCATCATGCAGGAATAATTGCACAGTAGTATCCCCTGCACCCAAAGGGAAACAACTACTTTCCAAAATTACTTCTGTGTGATGGCTTAGGAATATGTCCACAAGCAAAAGCCAGTAGTTACTGACATATGTAAAGAATTAACATGAATACTTGATTGTTGACTGTAGAAAACAATAATTGACCAAAGACATTAATTCAGTCTCTGTCTATCACCTCCAGACTTAAAATTGAATTATTGTTAACTAATCCAAAAACTCTGTGCAATGTCTACATTCTTGCATCACATCTTCAGTTCCAACCTTCCTCTAGGAGAGACTTTTCAAGATGAAGTGCTAGTTTTTATTCTCAGCATGAGAAGGTCTCCTCAGCAGGGAGGAGTGAATGCATTAGTGAAATGAGTGGAGACACACAAGAAGTGATGGCTCAGCAGCAATGCTGAGCACTGCTGTAGGTTAATGTGACTCAAGTGCCAAGTGGTTTTCTTCACAGTTTCCATGCTCAGTGTACATAGCTCCAGGGGCATGCAGCAGAATCCTTTCAGCCCATGGTGTCTTGCTTGACTTACAGCTGATCATGCACAACTTCGTGGCTTTGTTGCTTTGTTCACTTCCCTCCTTTTTTTTTTTTTTTTTGGTCCCCCCTTTCCCTCAACTTACAACCCACGGCAGAGACAGAACCCTGCTGCTACCTGCCAGTTTCTGTGTTTACCAGGCAGTATAGTCAGTAGTGATGTTAATTAATCAGCTGTGAGTCTGCAATGTGTTTGATTACTTATTCATAGAAAAGAAAGAAATTTTAGTCAGAATATATCATTGGTGCAAATTCCTGGCCCTCATGAGACTGTGGAGAAACCCTCACACTCATGATCGGTTGGGACACCTTGGTGCCACTTACCAACTCCTCTTGCTGTTCTCTCACCCAGGGCAAGGACATATTGCAAAAGAGCATGAAGGGCTATCTAAACATGTTTGCCTAAAATGCTCCACCCAGTCCTCATGTCTTGGTGAGGTCCCTCCCCAGAAACTGGGTAACAACAAACCAGAGATGCAGCCACCTCTGTCTCCAACCCACAGTCTAGCACAGTCCAGCGTGGCTGGAGTCAATGAAAGTTTTGCTACTGATTCTAATGGGAGCATAAGATCCAGCTATTATAAGCATAATAAGTGGAAAAACAAAACAAACAAAAGAGAAGATAAAATTTAGATCCAGGGGGATTTCCTGAGATTATTAAAATTATTAAAAGGGAGGGTGAGCATATTCTTGCAGAGGCAGATTTAAAAAAAAAACGAGATGCGGAAAAGCAAAAGAATACCTCTTTATAATCAAAGACTACATTTTTTCTCCTGTGATATTTCTGAGTATCAGACTAATATGGTACCAAATGGATAGCAAACATCTATTGTACTCTTGAATTCACCATACATGATTGTTGGCATTAGGAATACCATTGTAGAATACAGCATGCAATTTAAAATAAATATGTCAGTGTCTGGGGCACAAAAGGTCTTAAATAGATACTTTGTTGAACAAATAAAAGATGATCCATCCTCATCTCCCCTCAAGTGAATAAACTGTATAACATAGAGTTAATTTTGTCACAAGTACTTGGTTGGGAATCCATTACCCAGGCATAACAAGCACTTCTAGTGCTGCTGCGGAGACCTGAGGCTTCCTGAGACAACAACTCTAACAGCTGATTACAGCTTGATGCTGTTTCACGAGGCCTCCTGCGGTGCCAATTAATCCCATGAACTTACTGAACACAGTGCAACATTAGAGGTTCTTGATTTCAAAAAAATGAGCTAGGCTGGCCTCTTTCAACTTGAAAGAATATTTCTGGCTTCACCGTCACCCATTATAAATACAAATGGGAAGTTCTCAACTCCAAGAGTACCATAATTAAATGTCCTGCCTTACTGTGTCACATTTCTTAAGAGCAACTCTTCTTAAAAACTGACTGAATTTATATCCATTACAGACTCTCTGCATTCTTCTTTATTTTTGAACCGTGATTCTGCATTGAATGTTTAATGATCTTAATGCTACATAAGTGAACAGAAGTACTTAATAACTTTGATTTTAGATAACCTACTAGCACAACCATCTGTGTTATAAAAGGTGCACAATCTTATTAGATAACAGATTTGACAGTGCATTTCCTTAATGAATATGATGCAAGTGTGTGAGCTCTCTAACTCTTGATCTAATTAAAATAGACGACTCAATGAATTAACGATGAGAGGATGACATTTCCTCTCAGTTTTTAAAACCTACATAGTAAACTGCCTGTTCTTGAATAAAATACAACAAACAAAAAAACTGCTTATGATCTCACTGGCTTGCCTCTGGCTGCATTAGAATAATTTTTTATTACGTAACTGTATGTATGAAAGCAGAAGCAAACGAACAGTAATTTTCATCTGGACGATGCTCTTAGTCACATGGTTTAGTTTTAGGTAGTCCTGTGAGGAGCAGGGAGTTGGACTCGATGATCCTTATGGGTCCCTTCCAACTCAAGATATTCAATGATTCTAGCAGCATGTAGTGCCCTAGTACATTGAGACTTCACTGAATGGCTACATCATGAGAAGGTCCAGGGGCCACACTCAGTGTTTTGTGTAACGTCATGAATATGCCCGTAATCAATATGAATGTAATTTCTAAACTATTGGATAACTCAGACTGAGTTCGCACTTAAGAAATGAATGAAAAGTTTAACAAAGAATTAATGTGGATAGGCAGAAAAAAACCCCTTTGCATAGCAAGTATATTAATAAGCTTAGGGGAGCTATTTGATATGGTGTTCTTCTGTTAATTACTTCCCTTCTGCACAAACTTTCCACTGCCTTAGTCTCTAAACCTCATTATTTCGTAAACATCCCATCGACACTTCACTGCTTACATTTTGGTTTAAAGCAACTTATTCTGGTACATTTCCATCAGCGGTGATTTTGGTCTACTGCACTTAGCTTTCATCCCTGAACAGCTTTCTGTTACACTGTCAATATACTGTCAGGAAAACCCAACAGAAAATTGGCCATTACGAGATTTGATGTGTTAACGTGAAGCTGGATTCTTCTGAGCTGGCTCACGCTAATATCAAGAGCTGTCTGACGGGACATGCACTCTCAGTAGTGCAAGTATTCACAACCATCCCCCATGCATGTGGGGAATAATACAAGTGCACCGTAGAAATGTCCAGGGAATAATACTTTTGTCAGGTCTCATTGCCTGTATTTAGACAGATTCTCCTCCCTTTTTAATACATGTACTATGCCGTATGAAATTACTAAAGCAGAAGTTCTAACTTGATTCATTAGGGCTACAACTAGGCCATTTGGGAAGCAAGTCTATAGTGATTTAAAAACAATCAGGCCTTCATTTGCATCATGACAGGGGTGACCAGGTGAGAGTCAAACTTCATATTAGCAGTCATTGCTGTCCTGCAAATTTTCGTTTTTCCCCGTTTGAGAGGAACACAGCTCTTAAATATGGGACACTCACCCATATTCAGTGACCTCTATGTAGTAAATTGCAGTTATGAATTCAGTACAAGATATTTTTGTATATTCAAAATAACCTATTCTGTTCTAGTAGAATAACTGTGACAAGTTTTGCCAGAATTACTGTATATGTTTTATAGAGGGAAATAAAAAAGCAACTATGTCCATATGTGATTTATATGGTCATCTCTGTCTTAATCTCTAAATCTATTTGTCATGTGGTTGCATAAGCTTATATTTAATATTCAAAACATCATTCTGAAGCCTGACTGACTTCCACACTGAATGCAGTGCTAGGACTTTGGCCTCACCATACTCAACTTTGCAGCACTGAACTTGTATGTGCCTTGCTACACCCTGGAACCTGTAGAGCTGAATTAGGCATCACAGCTGCCTATTGTGAGCCCAGCATAAATCCAGCATGCTGAATGACACGCTGTTAGGAAATACCAAGAGAAAAAAGGAGCTTTATGTGTCCTTCTTTCAGGGATTTGGGTGCCTTTCTGAAGTTAAACAGCTAAGCAATTCCTCACAAAGTTGTTGGCTCCTCTTTCATGTCTTGCCCACACAAGGTGAATTTTCTGATTGAGTTGGGAACATGGCACTGCATTTATTCATGTCCCTTTTCTAATCACTAGGAGAACAGAGGAGCTCAGTACAACACTCTACGCTTCTAGCATTATACAAAAAGTGAAAGCAATCAGTGAGATGACATGAATAAGATTTGCCTGCAGGTTTGTGGTTGTGCCAGAAATAGCACCCCATATTCCAGCCTTAGCCCAGTGAACTGTATGGCTACATCTTCACTAATTTTAGTGAAGGAAGATATCTAGAAAGCATAGAAAAATTCAACAAAGAAGATGAAGATGGTTGGAAAATAAAGGAATAAATCACAAGGCATTGGAGAAAATGAGGAAGGAGAAAATATAACCATGGAAGATGAAAGAAAGAAAAACTTCATACTAATTACCTAGGTGAAAAAATACCCCAGTGTATTGATATAGATGCTTCAACCTTTCTGTCTGTTTAGTTTATATAGTATGTATAGTTTATGTAGTATAGTATATATAGTATAACTATGAAATTATACTATGGTTCCATCTAATATACATATATATACATTATATTATTATACTATTACATCATAAGTACAATAATGATGTAATAGTACATCAATAGTACAGTAACTTAACTGTAATGTAATATAGAAATGTATTCTGTGAAATGGCTACTGATATTTCAAGTCACAATATTCCATTACACATCCAAGTTTCTGTATTAAAAATTTTATGATTAATTTCTACATTAGTATCCTTCATATAGCATTGTGTCACTGAGGATAGGCCGCCTGCATTGTGAACTAAAACCAGAGCTCAGATACATAAGTGTGACTTCACAAGAAACAGAATTTGGCATCACTAAATCTAAATAATGTTGCAACATTATGCCATGCCATAAGGAGAAATAGTGTTACTACTTTCTCTGCTACCAACTTGGGTCTGCTAATGAGCTGCATTTTCATGAACCACTTCAAGTAAACCTATGGTTCCATCACTTCATGCGTAGTATTAATATCTTGGAATTTACAGCAAAGTGCAGATTTTACGGGAACACGTATTTTAGATTAGTTTGGATGTACAAAATCCTTGTTCTCAAGATTTTTGTTTTTACAGTTAGTGCTGAAAAACACCTTTTTGCAGTTCTTCTCATTTTCACTTAAGATGTCATAAAAGAGGAAGCTACTTACAATAATGAGAGTTTATGACAAGTTACATATTTTAATAATACCCACATTTGTCCCTTGTTTCTCTGTTTCAGATTTTAACTCAGTCTAGTAATGAATATCACAATTTGTGGTGCTACTCAAAATAAAACATGCAGAGGTCAATGAACTGAAGTAATTTCTATAGTAGTTACTTTTTAAAAATTTCTATTCATAAAACTCATACTTAAATCCTGGCAATCCTTATCGCAACTGTTCAAGATGTACTGTTCTAAAACAAGCACTTGCTTGGTTATGCATGCATAATAAACTCTCTTACTGAATTTGCTTCTCCTTACCACTTCTTCATTTGCAAATGTAATACACGCTTGCATGCAGAATAGGATAATGAAATTAATGTCATGCTTATATTTCCCATAAACAAAAAAGGAGTCAGGATACAATAAAATAATGGAAAACTAAAGTGACAAAGCAAACAAGATATTCATACAACAGGCACAAACCCAACCCATTTCATATATTACTTTATTCAGAAATTATACTCCTGCCCACAAATTTATCATATATCAAACAAAAAAATCTTTTTTTTTTTACACTAATTGCTCACCAAGACATTTTCTGAAGCTGCCTCCTTTCTCCTCAGATCCTGCATTTGATAATTAGTTGTATTGCCCTGAAATGTAATGATGTGACACTGGCATCTAATTTTGGATGAAATTCAACCCTGCATAGAAAACCTGCTTATGATTCTCTGTACTCCTTTGGGCAAAAATTAGGAGCTTGACTAGTGCTCTGCACTGGCATGAATTCCATTTACAATGAGTGTCAGTGTGCAGATTATGAAGAAGGTTTTCAAAGTTACTGGAGGAAGGGCAAGGGCTGCATATTGTCTGATTGTGCCACAGTTTTAAGTGGAATTTAAGCTTATTTTTCCCTTTGTTTGCAAGCTCTAGCAAAACAAGCAGATGGGAATTCTGAGTTAGTATTCTCATGCACTACAGTGGACCCCCGTGTTCGCGTTCATCTTGCTTTCATTGAAATAAGACTTGTGTCTTCTAGTCTCTTGAGTTGTCAAAGGCTCTTGGGGTTGGTTGGACTCTAGGACCCCAAAAGCTGCTGACATGCTCTTACCAGATTCTGGAACCTTGTGTTTAAGTACAGTGTAATCATTGCTCTGGTATAGCAGCATCTGTTGTCAAATCATTTCAGCCAGGGAACCTCATACAAGAGACTCATGAATCTTAAGGCAAAAGGAAATTAATTGCAGCGCAGAGATGAGAAACTGAAAATAGCTAAGTTTGAGGCAATGTGTTTATTTAATTTTTTCTTTATTTATACTAGAAATAAAAATCAGGCCTCAAGCAGGTGTTCTTCAGAGAATGTGGCTGTCTCTGCCTTAGCATTTTGGATCAAAGCAGTAGCAAGCTTTTGAAGCAAACCTAAAAGACTTCTCCACTTCCTGCCCATTGGTTTAGTTCACAGAGCAGCTTCAGTGCATGCAGCTGGCTTGCTTTCAAGGGAAACTACAGGAGAAGACCTGCCCTGGGTGCATGCCAAATGTGCTCCAACCACTAATGGAAACATAAAGGTCTAAACTAATGATTTATCCTGCAAACACCTTTGAGCCACGTGTGTAGTGGGGACAACTGCTCCAAGTGAGCAGCCTAAATCTTGTCCAAAGCAAAATCTCTGAACAAGGTCTATGTAGGAGTCTCAAACCCAACCGTTTCAATTCACAGATCCACTCTGACTATACTGAATTATTTGTTAATGTAGCCTGGCTACATGCTAGTCAGAGCAGACTAGGATCCCCTTTTTCCAACTTCCCCCATCAGGTGGTCTACAAAATTTGGCCCCGATTCACCTGAACTCAGTAAAGCACAAAGATTTTGCTACACATCAATGGGCCATTTGTCAGCATACTGTATTATACAGCACTTCCTTGGTCGACAGCTAGGTTGTCAGGCTTCTCTATATCTTTCTGGGTTTAAGGGTTTTATGTTAAAAATGGGAACAGTAGCTTTCTGAGTTGTGTTAATACAAGCTCACTCCATAGCCCACCCATTAGCCTGCATCCAGCCTGTCATCAAGGAGATGGGGTCAAACAGGAGGTTTGCTCTGTGCAGAAGTGAAGGACAGTCCATTAGCAACCTGTAGCTTTAAAATAGCAGTGAAAAGAAAGTGAGCCCCCGAAGTGAATTTGCTCTGTCTTGCATTCAAGAAAAGTGTCATCTATAACTTATGCGTTAAGGTCACTATGTTTAGGGACTGATTTTTCTTTTCCATCAAGGAGACACCAAATATAGCTTAGGTTCTATAAACTGAACATTTTGATAACACTGCAGTCAGGTCAATTGAAGCAGAACTGATACAGAAACATTATCAAGCATCATTTCAATAGCGTGTGGCTGTCTTCCAGGGGTGCAAATATCATTACGATATAGCAAAGTAGTCTATGAACTGGATTAGCTGAACAGCCATTATCAGCACTCAGGAAAATAATATCAGTGACAGTGACTTCACCTGCCTGAGTGGTTTAAATGTCCTGCCTTTCCATGCTGATAACACTTGGCACCACTTGCAGGCTGAAGAAAGCATGACTTTGTTTGATCTAATTACAGAACCATACCAATTTTTGATAGAGAAGAACAGATATATACTCTAGGTCATCTTGTCCATCTCCCTGTAACTGCATGACAGTTGCATGCTCATGTACCTGAAGTGTATTAGAATAATACCCTCTTTTTTGCTCTTCTGTGCTTTTTTATTGGATTTATTGGGTGGATTTTTGGTCTCAGAGCAGCTGAGTTCCCAATAGCAATGCTATTGGAGTCTTTACATAGGGCAAATATTAGTAATTTGTTTTGGCAGAGAAGAATAAGAAGAGAGAAGGTATTTTTAGAACTGTTCGAAAGATTTTCCTCTGGGATTTAATCTTCCCAGCACAGGATGTCTGTATGGAGGAGTACACTTTGGCTTGGTATGGGCAGGCGCTTGCCTGCAGTCCAAAGCTGGCAATCTGGCTTGGAGGCAGTCAGGAAATTTATACTGCCAGGTGGATTTTGAAGTGATTCAAGGCAAAGAATGGTTTAGAGACAGAATCCTCATTAACCAAATTATGATTTCTGTCCTCTTAGTTTGCTTTACAGTATACACAGTTAGTATAAGTTAAATACGCTATATACGCTTTATACAGCATTAACCTATAGTACAAGAGAATTTGTTGGGTTTTTTTAAGTATCCTATCCATCCCTGCAATGCTTTCTTACTTGGGGCAGTGCTGTAGTAGTGATTTGATTGCTAGTATAGCACTAATTTTACCCTAGTTATAGGAACGGACTTTCACCAGCTATAGTTTTGCACAGGGTGAATTCTGATGTAAATAATGAGGTACCATACATACCATAGCATAGAATTGACATAGCTATAACAACACCTATCTATTTATAAAAAAATATACCAGTAAAATGCCATCATCAGCTTTGAATTGTATCCTCAGTTTTATCTGAGGCCACCGAGAAACATACTACAGTACATTATCAGGCCGTAGAGTCACCTGCTATGTGTGCACAGTAGTAAGCTTGCACAGTTCCATTAGCTTGCTCAGTTTAGGCACAAAAAGATCCAACTACAGATTCAATACCAGGGCAAGAAAAGCTAGAAAACAGATGCTGACCTTCGGCACCCAGAGAGCATTTCCACACTCTGCTTTCCATTATCCTGGAGGGCATTCTCATTATCAGCTCCAAGAAAAGTTTTCCTAAGAGCAGTGAGGCAGAACGCACTGTAAGGATGCTCGCTCCCAAGGACTGCCAAAGCATTACACACAGCTGGGTAACATAAGATGACTTTAACAAGATAGTCATACTGAGCACAAACCCATGCAGTCATTAGTGCAGGCATTTAGAAAGGTATTCATTTCACGACTAAAATACCTAAGGACAGGTGTCCAAATGTGTGCTGTCTAGGCTCTCCTGTTACAGCCAGACGAGTGCTGGGGTTTGGTTCTGCTGCCCACACACATCCAGTGCTACCTGATATGTCCTTAGTACAGCTCTGTAAGAGCATCAGTCTGCTTTAGATCCTGTCTCCCACCCATGCGGTAGCTTTTACCCCAGGTGCTGACAAGAGCAACTGCATCTAACACCTTGTCAGCGTAGCAAGTGGGCTGGGAGAGAAGTTTCAGCCCAACCTGCACTCGGGATCTACTTCAAAGCAACATGAGCTGTTCTCTACACTAAATGGCCTGTGCTGGTCAGAGGCTCAATGTGGGATTTTGGGTGTCTTTTGAGATGCCTGGGGTTATCAAGACATCCACACAGGGCTGTCTGGTGCACTCAACCCCACTTGAGACTCACACCTTTCTAGAAGAGGCAGCTGGGGAGCAGGTGGAATATCCTTGGGCACTGGAAATGTCCCTCGGTGAGGAAGTTCAGGCAACCGCATCCTGTCAATAGCCCATGTCTAGATACCTAAACTTCGATATTTCAGTCTGGATAGGAGTCTCATCTTGGAATGGTGATCAAAGGAAAAACTGAAGCCTTTTCAAATCTTTTCTGCTGATACCTACAACTGACAAAGGAAAGAGGTCAACCTTGTCAGATTAGGACATGAATTTGGAAACATTTATTTTTTTGACTCCCGAGCTTTAGTAACTTCAAAACCTGTTCTGGGTTAGGTTGGGGGAGCTTGTATCCCTAGTAAAGCATGTTAGTAAAGATTCATTCTTGCACTGTCCTGTTAGCTTCACTAATGAATAAAGAAAAAAACATTTTTTTAAAAATCCCAATTTTCAGGTCATTTATCACTTTGAATTTTCCAGCATCAGTAGAGACCAAGCATCTCTTCACAGGTGGGATGTCCCTTGACAGCCCTTCTCCTTGGGGACGATGGAACTGTCAACTGAACAATGAGTGAGGGACAACACTTATTCTGCAGCTGGTCCACCACATGTAATTCTCTTTTATATTAGATTAAAAGGAGAGTGACCAGTGTGACCCCTATCACTGTTCAAATAATGTGAAAAGCTGCTTCTGTAAGTTATTTTTCACCATAAATTAAAATATCCAGAACTCCTCCTGTTAATACAGGGGGAGTAGGGGTTAGTAATGTGCTATCACAGTAAAGTAAATGGTATTAGAAAGAGAGTCTTCAGAATTTTTTGTCTGTAAGGATGAATTGGTTTGTGTAGCTACACCCAACCACAGGGTATTTTGGTCAACAGAAGAGAATGGTCTTTTAACAAATTATAGTTTTTGCTGATATTTCATAAAGGTCTGTTGGACTGTTTGGGGGATGCCAGAGTTCAATGTGTGTTATATAATCACACAGCATACCTGCAATTTTTCCCTATGAATACTTGCAAGCATCGCAGAAATGAAAATAGTGATTGCACTTTAGGTAGACAGTTTTCAGTTACTAGGTACAATAGCCTAGATAAAATCAATTTCATATGCATTACTCCTTAAGCAGTCTACATGGACCACTGAAGTCTTAGCCACCTTGACTGTGTGTGAGACTGCTCAAAAAGACATTATCAAATTTTCATTTATAATAATAAGAAATAAAAAGGTGGTGTTTTTTTTTTTTTAATTCTGTTCTCATTCAGATAGTGTTAAATATTTTGTTCAAATAAATCCCAAAAGGGTTTCTCTTTTTTCATACAGACTGATGGACAACAAAAAAAGGGGAGTCTGCTTTTGAAAATGCAAAATGTTAAGAAAATAGAGTTCCCACCAATACTGTAGAGATCAATATTAGACATGCTATCTCTAGTGCTCTCTGACTTCATATGGCTGTGATCTGAATAAAAGTAACCTCTGCTTCCTAGAACCTCTGACCAAAAGCAAGCATTCTGTTCCATGGAGTCAAAACCAGTCAGAGAAGCTGAAGATATCCTCATCCTGTGGCTTCAATAGGGGAATACATTAAGAATTCAGGCTTGCAACCTGTGAGGTAACACTGGCTTCAGCATTTGCAAAATTGGTTCCCCAAAAGGCATTAAACACTGACAAACCTTTTGTCTGAGCCTTTCTGTGGTCTATGGCAAATACAGTTCTAGCTGGCTTTTACAATTATTCATTAGTTGTGCTAATTTTCTGGGCCTAAGACTCATTTCTAGTAGCTATAGAAATACTACATATACGCATTCATAGAACATTAGAAAGATTATGTAAAACACCACAAATGAATACCAAGAGGCAAAACCAAAATTTCAATGTAAAAAGCTCTATTGCGGACAAAAAAGGGTAAATGCCACATCCTGGGGAAAAAAGGTACAGTTAGGAAACATAATGTAATTCAATGATAAAATAGCTAGAGAATTACTGAATCTGGAGAGAATACAAATAATCTAATTTTAAAAAGGGAGTGAATGAAATGCGCTGGAAGGACCAAAGAAATGGACTGTTACTGACTCAGTCATTTCATTAAACTTCTGCATATTTTCATGCTTTTTAATTTAATCCTTTGTGATCCCAGCACTTTCAAACAGCAGTTTTTCTATCTTTCTCATGAGGTTTAATTTTTCCCTCAGGATGGTGCCAAGACAGGAATATTCTACCACTACATGGTGACTGGGGCAGTTCTTCTTCAGAGACTTCTCTAGAGCACTTCCTTACTGTTATGCCGTAATTTTTACACTTTCTTAATACTTCACAGCTCTCTCCAGTTGAATTAGGGTAACTTTGTGTAAATGCAAGCATATTTTCAATAGCAGACAGCAAAACTGGCATGCAGCTTGGGAGAGCTCTGTGAAGAACCTGTTCCACTTTCTGGTTCACAAATCCAGTAAACTAGACTTCATTGTAAAAACATATGTGAAAGACGAAAGGAGAATTCATCCAGGCTGCTGACAGTGTGTTCCTTATCTCCCCTACATCACTGGATTGAGCATTACACTGACGGGAGGTTAGGGGAAGGGAAAGACTCACTAGTCTTGCTGGTAAAAGACTCTTGTACTTGTAGGACTTGTTATTGCATAATTACATGAAGATCAGCTTGATCCAAAGATTGCAATTAAAAATGCTCTTATTGCAGAAGAAAAAAAAAAAAGACTGGTAATAGCTCTTCTGTTGCATGGGATTTGGTCTCAAAGTTACTACGAATGTTTCCGGCACTGTGTCTTTATCTGTTTCACTGCTTTTGATGCTAAGAAAGAAGACAAATGAGACAGGAATTAATGAAGAGACAGGATCAATAAACTGAATGCTTCTGTGTTGTTACGTTTTTCAAAATAGGACTGCCCGTGCTGTACACCAGACCATCTCTGTTGGTTTTAGCTTAAATACATGATAATATGTAATGATTGCTATTGTTTGTTCCTCTACAACCTTAGAAAATACTGAAAATGGTTGAATAGAGCACATATAGAGGCACTGAAGTACTTGTCTGCTGACATACAGATTAGATTGTTTGGGTTTGAGCCAATAAAGTTTGCAAAACTTCCAGCATTTCCTAACGGTACCTTTTTTTCTGAGCTGCAATATTTGCCTTCAAAAAAATACAATGCCAAATCATATTTTATCCTGTCTGTTCCACAGTGCTCACCAAACTGTCACAAGGCACAAGTCTGAACCTAGACGAAGGACCAAGCATGAGAGCGTTAAGAAGCAGAAAATCATTTCCAAAGCTAAAATGTGACCTAAACACCAGTGCTCCATGCAGCTGTTGCTGGTGTACCAGAGGAACCAGCTCTGAATACACCCCTGAGAAAAGCAATGGGTGGGCACACACACACACTCAGCGTGCTCCTATCATGCTTCTAACGTGCCTGTGTCCCCTACATTTTGTGGGCTGCACAAAGTGAGCCCCATTTTAGTGTTCTTCTCTAGCATCTAAGAAAATGTCAAGCCTTACCGTAATGCTCCACTGCTATTATACACACATGCAATACCATTATAGTTTGTCAGAAGTTTTTTGAGATTTAAGGAACCTCAGGTTTGAGCCAATACTAGGGAAAATGTTCATTGATAAACATCGCTTCACAGTCTGCTTCAGAGGCGCTCCTAGTCTGCTTCTAGGTGCACCTTGAACACATCAATACAATCAAAATGGCACAGTGGAAGTTCCTGCATACTAAAACACTGGACAACACTGTGTGATGCTACTGCTGTGTAAGTACAAAGTCAAAACAGCAGAAGTTAAAAGCCTGCTTTCCAGTCAAGTAAAAGGTATAAGGCACATAGCTGTGGTCGGAAATGGCTGAAGCTGCAGACCTAGTGATAATATGGCCACACAGGCTCTTTGAATCTTTTTGTTTTTACCGGTTCAATACTTCCCCATTCAGGTGCCTCTGCTGTATCCAATATGGAAAATGAAATGGGTCTAGTAAGTCTTCTATTACTTCAAAGCCCAATCTTGTCCAAGTATCTACCAGCAGGGAAAAAATGCTGCCATAGAAACCATTTTTTTCTGCTGCCCTAGCAATCTCCCACCCAGCAATTTTCTATAATACATATTACAAAGAATATGCAGAAGTGTATAGTTTTGCCACAGTGTGTGTTTATTTATAACTAGATGAATGTTAAGAACTGCCTGTGAAGACAATGGTGTCAAATCAATAAGTGATACTAAATGGCAAGCGAAGGCATTGATCTATATGACTATATTATCAAATTGATTATGCCAGCATTTGTTGTTTGTGTAGTTCAATATTTTTAATGAAGTAAAACATGTGAGATTTTAGTCTAGTGTATTCTTCTGTTTTTTAGCCTGTATTTCATAACTTCCTTTTATTTCTGGAGATTTAATGTCAAACCTATAAATACAAGGTAAAAGAACAAGTAAATTTTGAATAATCAGTTGATTTTCCATGCCACCATGCGTGTCCTCTTCTTGTCTCCTCAATAACCACAAAAGAAAGTCACCTCACAGTGTACCCCCAAGCCCCACAGCACTGTGACAGCCAAATGATGGCAGGGCACCAAGGAGGGCTCCCTGTGCAGCTCTCCTGGACTCCACAGTCTCTACAAAGCACTAAGGAGGGAGAATCTGAACACGCTGCTAAGCACAGTGTCCTCATCTTGAAATGCATTCAGTCTTGAATATGGCCTTTGTATGTAGCAGTTCCCTCAGCATCCACTGTTCAGTAATGTTGGCTCTACTGACAGCTGTAAACCACAGTGACAGGAATCTTCAGGACGGAGATCATGGACATAAATGTCAGCCCATCCTCATCCTGAAACCTAATTTTTGCTTTACTATTTGGATGGGCTGGAGTATGTCCATTGCCGCATCGGTGTAGGCAGATGGAAACTCCTTAAGATGACTAATTCAATTGCTTGCAAGTTCACAATTGTGTAAACGTACACCAAATTACACCAGGTCTTCAAACGGTACATTTTATTCTGCTCTCTGATCAATGGCAAGCCCATAGACCTCATCTGTTTCTTCCCAGAAACTCAGATACAGCAAAACTAGGTAAAGTTACATACTCTGTTCACACCAGAGCCAAATATGTCTTCATTGCCTTTGCTAAATACCTTATTTCACCTTCCTTCCTTGCTCAGCTGCGCAAGATAACTGCACTACCCAACACAATATTAATTTAATTTGCTTTTCAGTTTAAAATGAGGACAAATACTACCTAAAACAAATTCCAGCACTTTCACTGTTTGAACTACCGTTGATAATGCCAGTGAAAGGTAAGTCACGTATTAATCTTAAATAACTTGACATTTCAGTTTTATTAATCAAACTCTTGTCAATTAAGTCACATTTCGTCATACTTTACAGATTTCAGCGGCACACAGTACTCTTAAAATAGCTGTGGCAGTTCAGATTGAGAGAATGGCAATCCGCAAAATGGACATTGCTATTTCAGCCACTGCTGCTTTATTTACATGTTTGTTCACAGTTTTAACAATCAGTGAAGGATTTTAACAAATAAACAAATTTCACTCTGTTTTAACATTTTAAAGACATCTAATCTTATACGTCTGACTATTTCTCTTCTGCCCCCATTAATAAAGGCTAAAGAATTTAGAGGAAAATACAATGGAGAAAGACAATGGAAATAATTTTTGTTTATGATTTTATGAGAGATTAAAGGCTTATCTCAGTTGTACTAAAGCTGTTGATAATGGAGCAGGTAATTCTTATATTCTATTTGATATTAGATAGTCTATGTTAATCTACTGCTTTACTTACAGAACTAAGATCAGAAGCTCACCCCTCAGGAGCAATGCTTCATGTTATAGTTTTCTGAAGGGTCCCTAGTGTATTCTCTTTTTTTGGATGTGCATAGCTGTGTGTGTCAAAATTGCCCAAGCACATAGGAGAGGCATGTTTTAAAAATTCAGCCCCAAGCTTTTAATGCCTCAGATCCCCTTATCTAACAGCTTTGAATTACCTTGTGTCACTTGTGCTGCAGGATGTTCTTGAGGATATAACTGGCACAAAATCTAGCAGTGATGGAGCAACTTCAAATTCAAGGTCATTAAATGGATTCTCAGACTGTCAGGCTTTCTAAAAAAAACCCTGAAGGCCAGAACAGATATTCAGTAAGTTTTGAAGCAGCTTTAATGTTTTCACTCTTGTTTTGTAATGAAGCTATTGGAGTGGGCCCAGTTAATTATCCTTCAATTATGTAACTATTTCTCCAAAACAAGTTTCAGAGCATGGTATGTGGTCATTGTACAAGTCATGAACAAACTGAATTGCTTTAAAGGTTTTGGGTTTTTATAAATCCATTCCTGTTGCATATTAGGAATTAAAAAAAAAAAAAAAAGATTTTGAAGATTTCCTCTTTTTGTAATTGAAAGAGAAGAAGTAATTGTAATTATAATTATGTGGCAAGAAACACATTTGGTTGAATGTTGGCTAACATAGTCTGTCCAGTTGAGTGAAGCTCATGGAATATCTGTTGTTGCTGTCAAAGCTCAACACAGCTTATGCTCATGTTACCTATCATCTCTCAGGAGATCTCATTCTTCCTTGCTTTAAACCCACAATCTGACCTCATCAACGTGTATCTCTTGGGTTTTAAAATACCTTCACACTTCCTTTCAGGATCTCCCATATGCTGGGGGACAGTTACCTATGAACATGCAACAAGTCATTATGTCACTCTCCTTCACTTTGCTTGGGAAGCCTCTCCTTTGCTGTAACGCAAAACTAGAAGGTGTTTTGGCTACTGATGCTGTATTATCTCACTGTTCCTTCCTCCCCTGCCCCGTCTGTCTATATGCATCTGCTGTCCTTTGTATTTTAATTTAAATTATAACAAATCCAGGGCAGATACCTTCTGGCTGTTTGCATGTTAGTTGCCACAGAAGGCTCCAGCTCCATGCTTAGTAGTCCCAGATGGTACTGTAATACAAACAATAAAGGTAATCTCATCATTCCCCAGGGCATCAGCCCTGAACCCCACATGCAGGGCGCGCTACTCTTGCTCAGCACTGATCAGGCCTTTCTGTCAAGGGAAATGCTCTGAGGTGACAAGGACTCTACAACATTTTTATGTCCTTTCCTGAATCTACCCTTTGCATAATGAGTGACAGACGAGGGTGGCTATCTGCAAGTTTACATATACGTACACACAGAGAGACACAGAGATATACATGCACATATTTTCTGAGGCTCAGCTGTTACGGCAGTTTACTACTCCAGCCCAGATATTCAGCTTCTGCACCACTGCAGACATTTTTCTATTATAGAATAATATGAATCCCTACAAAGGTATACCTGTTATGTGCATATCTGAATGGAAACTGCCAAGTCCTGAAACTAGCCCTCAATGGTACATCTCTACATCCATGGTGAAAATTCATTCAACATACTGCCTTACTACCAGTGAATTGTGATTAAACTTACATGGATAGATTTAGTCACCCTAAATCAACCATCTAAAAATTAGATTTGGTCTTAGACAGGACTACTCACTTTAGACTTCCTTTACAGCCAATGAGAAATAATTCTCACTTGAAGAATGGCCATTGTAAAATAGGGGTCCTAAAATAGGTGAGATAAAATGTTCTTAATGCTGAGGGCCTGGGATGAAAAATTAGACACCTGATTTTAGATGACTAAAGTTAAATGAGATTGACCATTTCTGGGATTATTGTTTGTCCTGTTTTGTCTCTCCGCTAAAGATGTGTAAGATTCTGTGCCAGTATTTCAGTACTGTTCCTGAATGTCATGTTGTGAGGGTAGCCTGTGGGGGAGATTATGACTTTTTGTTTACCACACTCTATAGGGAGATTGTGACTTTTTGTTTACCACTCCATGGCTAGGCTTTATAGATGGTTATCAAACCTGCCTTCTCAGTAAGTTTATTTTATTTTTTAATCCTGGCAGAGTCTTTTAATTATATCTTATCCCTGGAGCTCAGTAAACCTTCATATCCCTAATACTCTTACAACCAGTTCCACAATTTAACAAGTATTTAATTTTGATCCTCTGTAAGGAATTATATCACCTACTTTCTATGTGAAAACAACTGTAAAGATTTTTTTCCCAAAGTTTTTTACTGATCTTTCTGGATGGTTATATTGTAAAACACAGGTCACCTCAACATTTCTGCCCACATTTTGATGTCCATAAATGTTGAATATCAGGACTGTAAAAATGTTCATAATGGATAATAATTTAATACTTCTTTGCTCAGTGATAACAAATTTAAACACATCATTGGGAAACTTAATGATCTTCGTAGGTAGAGACTGAGACAAAGCACACTGAACGTCCCCTTTTATTCTGGTATATTGCCAGTGTCTTCATAGATGAGTTCACAGGTTGCAGTACTAAGCACGAGGAACAAATCATTCAGGACAGTGTGGCTTTGGAGTTGGATATCAAGCAGGGTGTATATGCACCGTCCTGCATTAGAGGATTTAACTTTTCTGTGAATTAATTTATTGTAAAATTAATCAGAAAGAATAAGTCACTTTTTGGAAGGCAGGTCTATGAGCACTGGTTCTTTGATTAAATAGTAAACAAAGTATTGATAAATACTATGAAATTGCAGTTGTTTAGCAATGATATTCCTTGTTAGGAATATCTTTTGCTTTTTTTGAAGTTGTTCATAACTGGCTGTTTGATTATCCCTTATCGTGCTGGAGCAAATGGAAGATGATTGCAGTGGCAAACTCATTTGCAACCTCTACAATTCCAGGAATGTTTATTTCCACTAGTAATGAGCTGGAATGAGCTTGTCATCAGGGTATTCTGCACCAATTACATGTAAATGCCCATTTTCCATTGAAAATTCTAATCAATATTTGCATATTTAAGAATAAAGTGCATGAAAGCTTAGAAATTAATGAGCAGGTTGGCCAAAAATATAGCTCCAATATGTTAGCAAAGCAATAAATTCTCTAGCAGAATGAATAGCTTCTCTGAAACCAACTAAAACCAACTGTAACAATTTTTTAACAGCTCACTGTACCCAATAGTTTTAGGAAAATTTAAAAAAAGACTGATTCCAAGACACTGTTTTAAATAAATGTTTTATCCAAGTCAATAACTGCAGATATTTTTTCTCTGTAGGAATTCTCAACGGGGAAAAATTCTACATTGATTCTCTTATTTATTATCACATGTAGTTTGTCTGTTGCTGTAGCCCAAAGTTTCAATTTTGTGGTTTTGGTTTTAGTAGTGTTTTGTGTTTCTGACATTATTATTTAATTAAGGTTTTGAAACTTCTCATGAAAACTGCTTACCAAACTGGCAGCACTCTAACTTTCTGTTTCCTTATATAATTTGTACTATATGCAACTGCCAAATCAAATTAGATGAACAAATATTTTGGTTGTAAGTACTAAATGACACATTGAAGAGCAAGTCAAATAGTAAATAAAAATAGATATTTTTTGCCAGTTTGCAGTGCCAGGCTTTAACGACATCATAAACCCATTGCTCATCCTGCATGAAGATGCCTTATCCGAAAAAATGCAGCTTTATAAGGAATAAGTATTTTGAGACATTTTTCCAAATGAGGGCAGGAACAATGAAAAATCACAACCTGTTTTGCCAAAAGAATGACATTGATTTTACTTATCATTGTACTGTTTTTTCCAGAAAGCATGATTGCTAATCAGATCAACAATAAATTGAAAACCAATGTTCCCTTCCCTGTGCATTCAAACCTTCTACTATTAGCATAATTCTAATTATTAATTATTTATATTGCAGTAGTACCCAAGAGTCTTAATCAAAAGTGGCATAAACACAGATGAACAGAGTGTTCTTGCATAGGAAATCTTAGGTAAGTTTTGTGAAGAAAGAATAATCACTCTAGAAATTTGTTCCTAATCAGGAGAATTTGAGAAATACAATGACTTTTTAGGTCTTTCTCTAGCCACAAATTTGTGCCCAAATGCAGTCAGCTAAAGTTCAGTCCAGCCTATCATTCTTCCATATTTGTTTTGCAAAGACTACCTCTGGCATATCTAGGATTAAAATTATAACAGCAAATGTCAAAGTTAAACTGAAAAGCCTTTAAAAATTTGGATTCTGTGGCAGATGAAAAAATCTATCTTACGTTCATGCAGGCAAAGAGAATTTTCAAGGATAACTAAGTGAAGATAAATTCAGTCTATGCAAAGAGTAAATTTCAGTGAAATTTGCCATAACAGACATAGGATATGATAATTATTACTATCTTCACTGAATTATTCTAAAAGAAAAATGATAGATTTCATTGACTTTTCCAATGCTAATTATATAATGCCATTTTTTAAAGACATCATGAAAAAAAAGTTAAAATATTAGCCAAGAAGTTAAGAAGATCCCTTGGAAAAGAGAGTTTCCCATTAATTTTATACAGTCCTTCCACTAACTAAGGGAGAGGCAAACATATTGTGGCAACCTCCTAGCCACAGCAGTGCTTGAGCAGGAGGTTGGACTAGAAACCTCCTGAGATCTCTTCCATCCTGAATTATCCTGTGGTCCTATGATTCTGTGATGTAAGCCTTCATACACACAAATTAGAAACAATATGAAATTTATCAAATACAAAACTCCTCACAACTCATATAAATATTTGGATCCTACATATCATATACAGACTTGCTTAACTGCCACTTCAGGGCATCTTGGGCTTTGTTTTCTTTGCCTAACACAGCTGTGGCATTAAGCAGATGTATTATGTAGACTTTATTATTATCTGACATTTTTATACATTCAATGAGACATTATTCTAAATACAAAAGACAATTAAACTTCAGAGAAAATGATTTACAAGAGAGGAACAAATGTAGTTAGACAGACATATGGCTAAGTAAAAGAAAGTTTATATCACTTAGAAGCATGGGCTGTATATAATATGGATCTTTGTCCTCTTTATGGCCTACATAAAGTTAAGGGGGTTTTTTGTGTCTTAGCTATGTATTTGCATATTCTGACATTTTAGATTTTTTAACTGCTGGTTTTAGATAATAATTTGTTTGTATGTATTTTAAACTACATTGCTATACCACTTTTTCTTCTAGATTTAAAATATGGATTTCAGCTCTTCCATTTAAATTATTCTAAAAGCTAAGCAAGAAGTTATTGTAGTAGGAATTGTTTTAAGTATTTGCTTGCTAACAGAAGGCTGTAAGAGGCCAACATGCATTCAGTACAACTGTGAAATTCTTATGCAGTGCATCTGTCTCAACTATTAACCATATGAGACTGGTACAGCAGACTGCTAAGAAGGAGCATATTGACTGCTTAGCTCTGCTGTCAAAGGAGCACAATGCACAGTATTATAATGAATGCAGCTTACAGTGATGGTGGTTGAACAAGAAACTTTTGAGAGATTCTATTTATTTCAAATGCTTTAACAAGAGCAGTCTGAATGAGCTAAAACACAGACATTTTCCCCTAAATTGCTTTCCATGTCCCTGGTTTTAATAGATTTTATTTTAGAAAGTTCTGACAAGTGGGGTGGTGATGACTTCTGTGCAGAATGGCAACTATGCTTTTGTGTGATAAAGCCTCAAACAATTTATGCAATTTATCTCAATTGACAATAAAATTCAGTATTCTGTCAATAACTCCTTCATCATCCCACTTTTCAACAAGATTATTTTGACACTGGCTTTAAAAAGATGTATTTAGTCAATGTAAAACTAAGCAACATGTTTATGTAATGTAATGTAAATGTAAATGTTAATGTAAAACTAATTATAACAGGTCTAACTTCTTAGGAAACAGAGGAAGATGGACAATTCTAAAGCCATTCAACATTCTAATTTATTAAAATATAATATGAAACATGACTTAATGTATCTCAACTGCATTACACTGAGGGTTCAGAACTGACAAATAGCTCTATGTGAGTTTCCATGCCTATGTAGTAAAGAAAAAAATGTATTTTTTTTAGGACTAAAATGAAGAAACTATGAAGAAAGAATAGGTAATTTTTTTCCTTTGTGTGTTTTCCATGTCCACAGGTGTAAAAAATTGCCTTTAGCTAAGAAATGTTTGGTCGACATGACATGCTTTCCTAAAAATCTTGATAAAAACTTAATTAACCAAGCCACTATATTAAATTTATTGTTTTCTCTAACCAGAGCTGTAGCAAGGGAAGCAAGATGGGTGCCACCACAAACATCCTATTGATAGGAGCACCTATTGATAGGAGAAAAGTATATCCCACCAGTCCTCCTTCCTTTGCACTGACAACCACAAGGAAGGGCTGCTGATTTGTAGTCATAGGATAAGCAGGAGAAGGTAATGTTTGCTCCTGGAAGGACACAAAGGAAGAAGAGAAGAACATCTGTGGAGGCAGATGTTTTAGATATTGGCATGTCTTGATACTGCTCTTCCCACAGTGGCTTTTACTTTATTTTGCTTAGAAGTGAAGATGGATTATGCATTTGCAGGACATCCTACCAGCCTTGTTGAATACTGACATAGTACCAGTACTCCTTCAGCTTTCTGGAATATCCCTCATCACCCAACATTTATTTAAATATTTCATAGGTCCAGCTAAGACCAAAGACTTTTAGTAATAAGTGGGCTAGGCCTGGTGGTTTAAAAAAGACATATATTTTTTGTAGATTACAGTTTAGTGTTTAGATTAATGATTGTTAAAGGAACAGATAACACTTTCTTATCTCACTTCCATTAGCTTCATGCTCATCATATTTGTTTTACGCAAATACATGTTGATTATATTTGGCTTCTCTGCATCGTTTTATATATATATATATAAATTTCAAATGTATTCAAAGTGTGATTTCTGATAGTTATAGGATATATAACTTTGACGAAATTTATTTCATTCATAATGTATTTTTTGAAGCTCATAGGCCTTAGACCAACAGACCTTTTACCCTGTTTTTTTTAATCTTCCTTTAAATACTTTGTATTTTATATTGCCATGTTTATTGGTTAATTTTTATGTACCCTTTCTTCTACTTTCTCCTCATTGCTTTTCATTGACAACTGCTGTTCTTTAAATTGCTACTGAACTGCAATGGACTTCTAGAAAAAGATGTCCTTTTCAGTAAGACAATGCAGCTTTCTGTCCATTCCATAAATCCTTTCTCATACTCACTTGCACTCAGAATTTTCTGTGTACCTTTTTGCTGTTAGTCAGAAATTTCTCTTAATTTTCTTTGGGTTTTGGAAATTAGCTTTTCTGAAGCACTAAATATACATCTAGCTGGTTGGAACTATCTTTATTTTCCTCTTCTGAGCATAATCATATCATTATCACCGATGTGTAGGCCACCACTAAGTTCCAGTGAAGAGATTAATTAACTTTTACTTATTAGAATACTATACCAAAATGAACTTTAAAATTGTAACAGTGAAATGCACTCATATATCCTATCTTGAAAGGCTAGAAAGAAAAGCAGTATTTCTTGCTTGCCTCCCCTAATAAGAAATCAATCTACTAGTTACAATAAAATGTGGGTCAAGGACCAACTCTGACTGTGCACAGAATACTGTGTATATTGTACCTATTTTTAGTTGAATATTATTCTTTGAATACATTATTTAGAAAATGTTGCCGATTTTCAATGAATAATTTATTCAATTTTGTTGCTATCTTAGGCCAGCTTTAATTATAACCCGTAGTGCAGTGCTGAAGCAAAGAGAGATGAAAAAGATAAGCTCAACTATTGCTAGGATATCTAGAGACTTAGGGCGTTAAATATCATCACCCTAAAGTTAAAATCTTGCTGTTTTCAACTTGCACATATTCTCTCTTATTACTTCTTCTAAGTTCTTTTGTTTTAGTCTCTCTCTCCTTTTTTCCCCTCCCTCCCTGCTTTCTGTCAATTTTTGCCTCCATTTCTCTACCCAATATCTTCTAAATGTCCATTCTGTCTTTCCTGTGTCTTTTGTATTTCGCCACTCATCTACCTCTGTCAACAAGCCCCCATTTATTGATACAGAATAAGGGTAGTTCAGCAGATCTCTTGAGAGTGAATGGATCCTTCATAAAACACTCCTAAATTTATGAATTTTTCTCTGCTGATTCAGCTCAGTGGAGTAAATCTACACTAAAACATTTATAGGAGCCATTTTATTTCCTTGCAGGTTTCTGGTAAATGTTAACAATTCTATGACCACTGTGTTTTAATAGGTCCCACATGAAACCATCATCTGCTCTTGCCTATTCTTTAACTCAGCCTAGAAAAATACCATAATAAATTTGCTGAGTTTGTTTGGCAACATCCACAAATGCAAATTCATAGAGGAGAGAAAGAAATATGAATCAATACAGATCTATGCACCAATCTTTAAGCAAGTTATAAAGACAATTATGCTGAACTAAGTAAATACAGAAAAGAGGAGAGGCTGCTTCCATCCAAGTCAAGCAGTAATCTATATAACTGCTGACATATTGGAATTGGAAAACAGCTTAAACAGCAGGTACAATATTAGAAATCATTAAAAATTACAGGAGAACAGGAATGCCTGTGAACCAGTAAAATCTCTCCATTCCTCAGAGCGCTGTCATATGGACTTCTGTGCGATATACTAATGCTGATGTGAGCCATTTTGCTGTAGCTACCCACAAAGGGAAAGCAGATGACAAAAGCCTGGGCACTAAGTATAGTGTTTTGAAAATATTCATATTTGAAAGGTTTTCAAAAAGTGCAGAGGTTGCTACTATCAAAAAATCTCTGCATATCTTGTACTTGGACTCAGTGATTTGCATGGGACAGAATTTGTAAAGTGAGATTTGTCTGTACTGTAAAGATTTCATACTGGATTGTCCTCACGTAGAAATAGTATAAGAGGACTCAGATGGAGTTCCTTCCCAGCTGGGGTTCCTGGGCACTATAGGAATGCAAATAATAATAACAGTAATTATATAAAAGCTAGACAGCCCAAAGGATGTTCCAGGAGGAAATCATAGACGTTATTGTTCTGGAGCCTCTATCTCTGATTAGAACATTTAAATATAGTTGCAACTGGAACTTCAACAAAATACCATTCTTTTGCAGCAGCAGCAGCAGCAGCAGCACATGATTCACCAAGCTTTAACATCTGCAATTTAATACAGTGGAACTAGAAAGAAGAAAGGTCACAGGTATCTGTTACATACTTAAGTTCTGCTAATAATGAGAATATGAAAATGTGTCTCAAATAATTTCATTGACTAAAATAAAACAAATATTTAATTCCCCCCTCTCCAATTAAAGAGTTAATTGCAAGAACAGTGAGCATAAGCAAACATACGTGTGTATATATGAATATCATATATACATATCAACATATCAATACACATATCAACAGACACATTTCTCTTCTACACTACTTAACATTGTAACAGATTTAAGTAACACAAGGTATATAAGGAGCCCTCTTCAAGAAAATGCCATTTAACACTACCAACTCAGACTATCCCAAATATAACAGATATTTTTTCTTTATAGAAGACAGTTTTAAAAAAACCTCTGCATTTCTACTTACAGTCCTGAAAACCTTACCTACTGATAGAATACATTATCAGTATATCTCTGCTTCTTCATCAACAATTTTTAGACAATAAAGCTAAGTACTAATGTTCTTTGAAAACTGCATCCCGTTTTAGCAAATCTCTACAGAAAAGGGAGAAATGAAATTGTTACACTGAAATTATTTTAAAAATAAAAATGTATTAATTTAGGTAGCTATTTTCCACATATCTTCCTCATTTCCTAGCTCGTAGGCAAGATTAACTCATTGTTATAAACATATAAGTCATGCTTTAGGAAACTTTCTGAAAACACATCATAAAATGTTGCCTATTATAATTATGACATCTGTTCTGCAGCAGAGTATTATATAGTGCAATACTAACAGCATGGCTCGGTGTCACATCTGGACTTGTGTTACAGATATAAACTTCAATGCTGTATTAATGGATCCTCTATAATAATTTATTGTATAGTATATTGCCTCTCTCAACCTAAAAAGACAAATATTCTTGTCCATCCAAGCATTATTCTATGTGTAACCAGCATAATTTTTAAAGAGTATAATTGAAAATGTAATCAGGAGCTGCCCGACACATGTTCCACAATTATTTAACAAGGTTTTCTTCCATTAAATGGTATTATCTTTAAAATTTTTAGCAATTTATCAGACTCCTCAATAACATGTGGAAAAAATACAGTACCTTGAACACTAGTTTTTCCAAAGATAAGTAAATGAAGCATAAAGGCCTAAATATCGTGCATCCTTCAGCTGTACAGCTGTAGTTGAGAACACAAGATAGTAACAAATCCACTTTAATAGCTGCATTATGAGATCTCAGTTAAGTTTTTGAAAAATATTCAAGTACCTGTATCATCTGTTAGGAGAACTGCAGTGCAGGCATGTAGCTTTTAAACTGAAAGTCAAAATCGCAGCTGAAGAGCAGGACAGAAAATTATAACAGACCTTTTCTAGCTCCCTCACCAACTGGCTGTTGAATTTTCTAGGTAGATTAAGTCATGGAAGATTAAGACAGAAGCTTTGCTCAGAGTACCTACCAGGCAAGAGAAAGCAAAATACAGCACTCCATTTGCAATAATGTACTATGTAAAACCAGAAAAGCTGATTGGCAAAGCAATCATCTTAAAAATGTCCCTGAAGACTATAAATATAACAGTATTATATTTTATACTGGAGCTCTGTGGTATGACGACAACCCATTAACTCAATCAGAATAACGACAGGAGGGCCATCAGAATGATAAAGCCGTTCTAATGAAATGCAGACATAGATTAAAAAGAATTAAAAGTGACAAGTAAAATCCATTAAAGGACAGCCTTTAGCTACTGTAATCAAAGGATTATTACTTACCTTGTCAATTAACAGCTGTGTGTCTATTTTTTCATGCAACACAAAAGCCTATGCCAAGTATCAAAAAATCATTATTAATAAGAGGCCTTTATTTTTAATTTATTTCGCTTGTGCATGTACATTGCAAGACCTCCAAATGAATTGTGTACACAATTTTAGAAGCTGTAACACACACAATTAACCACAGCGTTCTGTGCTATTATTGCCCTTAGAACTGAGTCTTACTGGAGAAAGAAAGTAATTACAAACTGAATCAATTGCAAGTGTATTAATCAATGCCTTTAACGTGTGTCTAACATTAGAAACCCACACATGCAGAAATGCTCTATGTGTTTTTTACTCATTGCCACTATTTTACCTGTAGTTTACCACAATATTTCACATAACAGGAGATTCCACCGAGGTTAGATTCTGGGAATTGCAAAGGCAAACTAATTTCCAGTTCATTAACCTTGAAAATAATTGAAAGCAGAAAATAAAACTTAAAAAAGAGAAAGAAAATGAAACTTCTTAAATATAACAGGTAAACAAGTGCCTTTGGAAAAGGAGAAAGCGTCACCCATGGGTAACAAGTCAGCACAGATTACTTTGCACGAATATAGAAAATTTCATTACAAAGTCTTTTACAATTAATATTAGGCAATTAATGCAATTAATAATACCAATAATGCTACTAGATGAGAGTGGAAGAGGTCACAGTAAAAATGCTTTCCTTTTTTTTGGTGTTTATAATATGTGACCATCATTTGTATTGTTTCCATTATGTTTAGCAACTTGTCGCTACTTTGTGCTGCTTCCAAGCAGCTCTAAGTGTTTTCCGCATGGGAAAAATCTATGTTGTAACTCCATGCTTACACACCCATGTCCTTTTCTCAGACAAATTACTCCTATGGGTCAAGTTTCGGTTTTTAGTCATTCATCCAGATTTGTTCAGCACCACAACTATAACTAGATGAATGTCTGAGCTGCTTAAACTTCTATTAATGCTGCATTTCTGAAACAAAGTTTGCACTATTCTGCAGAGACTTAGAGAGAAAACGCAGGCACAGTAATATGTCAAGTGCAGCCATTTCAATCTACCCAGATAAAACAAGAGTAATCATGAACAAAGCATCACCCAAAACCACATCTCCACTATCTAAATAAATGTCAGGATACTTTGCTCTCCCAGTACTTATCATTTTCATACCTTTGCCATTCCAGGTTATATTGAGACAAATCTGAAAGACGTCTCAGCAATCCTGGCTGGAACACCAATGACATTTTTCTGATGTTTGGTTCCAGTCTCCAGTTCTTGAAATTTCAGATGTTGGTAGAGAATGTAAGCATTTGTGAGATATTTGAAAGTGTGGAAAAGATGGATGGGCCACCAAAGGCATAAGTATAGAATGAAGTTAATGAAAGAGTGGAGTATTCCGTTAGTGAGAGTGTGTGTTGCCAATTTCTTTGACACAGCAGATATAAAAACTTTCAGTTGTTAAATATTTCTCTGATCACAATAAAGCCAGCTCACTAACAAGTATTGCCGTTTTGCTGTTTAACACTATGAGGAATGGAACTTTCCACCCAACAGTGCCATAACCAAATGGGAAGTCTCCAGATGTACCTAGAAACCTCCTAAAGTCCTTTCTGTTGAGTGTGAAAACACATCAGGCAGTTCTACATGTGGGTGCCCTCAGCCAGACTGTAGGTTAGAAAAAAATAATTCTGTCATGAAGTACTATACGAAGTCTTTTTCAGGATCTTTTCAGACAGCCAACAGGTCTGGCATGAAAATACTGAAATGTGAAAGATTTCTGTGTTCCAATGTGAGATACGTGAATAACGTTTTGAAGGCACTAATACCTCTTATCTTCAAGAAACGCTTCTATGGGAACAAGCTCATCCCTTTAAAATCAATAAATATATGCTTTTATCACAATCTGTAACCAAAACATAGACTAACCAACTAAATAATGATGTCAGGTGATACATCTTATGGATCTCTATGCCACTGTAAAAATTTCAGTATTATTGTGTGATGAATATCGTAGCCAAGAGGATTCATATTGTTAAGTTTAGCAATCTTGTTTTGGTAACAAGTCTCAGACAGTATTTAATCAGTGAAGAGCGATACATACGACCAGAAAGCAAATTTTCCTCCTGCTCCTTAATCTTTACGTTGAGCTGAACAACAATGATGTCATGCCACCACAAGCCCAAGAGATACAGAGCTTTGTAAAATCAAAGTCTAGTCCTTAGGGCTAAGAAGCAAGACGTCTAGAAACCTTTACAAACAAAATTCAAATGTTACAGCCCAACAGCTCATTAGCTACCAAATACATACATCATGAAAATAAAGCCCAAGAACAAGTCAATTAAAACATGTCAAACTGTCAAAATTCTGTATTTAGTGCAGGAGGTGGTCAAAGGTCTTGAGCAGATTAAATTATAAAAGATTGTTGAAGATATCTTTCCAAAATTCCTAAGAATGTAGAGAAAGATTCTGGCTATCAAATACTATTACAAATCAAGAAGATACCAAATGTATACAAGACTAAAAGTATTATAGATTTTTTTAAACTTGAGACAAAGGTAAGAAAAATTAAGCCAATCCTTCATCAGCCTTTGTAAGAAGTTAGCTGAATGGTTAGTTGGGTGACTTACAATGATCTCTGCAAAGTTGTCTGGATACCTCAAGTATTGTTTATCTCTTTCCACAATTGCTGTGGATGTATTTTTTATTAACCACCTCTGTACAAGTAAACTGCAAGGTACATAAATAGCTATCCAAGGAAAACTATCCCTTAAAAACATCTGTTAAGAAATTGGTAAGGATTTTTCATGCATGATATTTTTTAAATAAATGAGAAATGTTCTTTCTTCTTGAAAAAATATTATTGAAGAACACCTTAGAATCTGGGGTGGTCATTATACCATCCTTGCAAAAGAATGCAAAAATTTGCATTTGTCAGTAAAATGATAATTAGAAATATTTTTATTTGGAAAGGATTTACTAATTTGGATTTATGCCTGGAAAAGACAAAGAGCGCAAGTTTCTCAAGGGCTGATAGGCTACGTTCAGAATTATGCATAATCACATCAATCACAAGATTGATAGTTGCATCAAGATTGATAGTTGCATTGATAGAGGCATCTGAAAGAGAAAATATTTTCATTCGGTGCAAAATGGCTTACTGAAGGGAAGATAGGAATGCCATTTACACCATCCAGGGATTTTTTTGTCAAACAGCACTATCTAAGTAATACTTTATTTTCCTTGTGCAAAACTATGTTTCTGAGACCCAGTATAGGCAGGAACCCCAATATTTTCTTACTAAATGCTATGGATATGTTGCAGTTTGTCAGTAAGTCACAACATTAAATTTTAGGTAAATCAATAGTTCAAATGCTCCACCTGCCCTGTATATTTGTAATTTAAAGAATTATTGAAAGGAACTGTTTATTGCATTGAAACAGGTGATGGAATCCTGCTTCTTTACGTAGTAGTTAAATGCAGGATGGGGATTTGTCAGTTGCGAATTTTAGAAAAAGAATCTGCAGGATACTAGAAATAATAAATTTATTTTTGCTAAAACACTTAATAAAATGCTTTCTATAACATATGAACAAAAAGCTTTTTTAACCCTTACCATCTCCCAGCAAGCAAAAAAAAAAAAAAAAAAATCTGGCACTTCTATGAATTATTATTTTCTCCCACTTCACCTAAGGAACAAAGGTAATGAAGGAATGATATATCTTCAAGAAAGATTCCTGAGGAAGTTCTGTCTTTTATTCTAACTTTAATCACATTTTCTGTGTCTAATACTATCAGTAGGCAATGTTATATTTTTTCCTGTTTTCCTATACAGTATGTCCCAAACTCTCCGTTCCCAGAGTTACTCAAAGTGTTCTGCTTGCTCTGTTCTTGGATAGGAGTTATTTTCTGTGGCTCACTGATTCCACCATATAATGCCATGACCTTTGGAAAGCTTTCTTTTTCCCTTTGAGTCTATTCCCACAGCTCCTTTACAGAGGTCTGCTCATAGTCTTTTCAGACTGCCTAGAGGAGCTTGTTCATCAGCACTCAAATCTCTAGAGAAAAACCCAGTCAGCGCAGGTCTGGTAAGAAACACATCCCTTAGCCGTTTATTGGGGGACATGATGTTTCACAGACAAATATTGCAGAGAGTTTTCCATACACTACATAGAGCAAGTACATAGGACAAAGATGTGTATTTCAGTAGCTTCTAGAAGTACTTTTGTATAATGAAAAATCTTTGTAGCTTCTCCTCTCATATCTACATATGTCAACTTTCCCTAGCATCTCCGGCTTACTTTCAAAACAATGGCAAGGCTAAGCTGTTCTCTATCAGTGATAAAATAATGTTTAATTGTACTAAACTGTGGGATATAATGTGGGAATGTGAATAATGTGGATGTGAGTAAAATTTAGCTATGCATACTTGCTGCAAAACATTTATATATAATATTTATTATTATTTTCAATTTTTTAGCCATGACCTTGCTACCAGTTACAGTTATTCATATCAGAACATTTTGCACTACTCCATCTGCAATTTTTCATTCCTAATCCTAAAAGAGAGCCTATAAAATATCCTTGTAAGACATACTTGGGAATTAAAGTACACAACTCCTCTGAATAATAAATGTCATGGAACCAATAAGTGACACTGGTCTTCTGGCATACTGCAATTACCTTGTATTCCACCACTTAGTACCATAAGTGATAACTACTTCTTTCCGCCCCAAAAAAGAGATATTGACCCTCTCTACTTCCTCCTTACTCAAATCCCTCACTGATGCGCATGTTGTAACATCTTTTTCTCAAAACTAATGAATTAAGATAATTTACGTGAACTGCGAGTAACTTCTAAGGCTGTTTTTAGCCTGAAATTATGAACAAATATTATATATGTGAAAATAATCTAACTTCCTACTCACACATTGAAATTTAGACAAATGACAAGGTTCCATCATAAATGAGAGTATGAAGACTTAATTCTAACAAAGAAATGGACAGGTATTTTCTTCTTGTCAATGGCAGAAACAGTTTAAGTTAAAAGGATAGGTGGTATAATAAAAGAGATGCAGAGAACAGAAACTAAAGAAATATAAAAGTTGATTACTATCATTAAAGATTGTAAGAGTTTTAAAAAATGTTTCAATATATCCTTTTATGTTAATAACACCAACAGTAAATTATGTTATGTTATGTTATGTTATGTTATGTTATGTTATGTTATGTTATGTTATAAAAGAGATGTTGCATCTTTTTTTCTAAAAGACAATGTTATGTTTTATGGTCTTCAAACAATTAAAAAGCTGCAAGGGGATAAAACTGATAAAATGATTATGAACAGGAAGTGAAGTTATTAACCGATACTGTGCCTCAGAAGTTCATTTTAAAATGCATCTCAAGTCTTTAAGCTGTTTGCAGATTATGTTTGATCATATGTATGACTTTAACAGTGATATTTCCAATAGAAATTATAGGAAACTTTTGAATAGCATCTGGACAAGAGGAATGCCTAAGAGCTGAAACCAAAGAGGATTTATCGTTCCAGTCTACCAGTGATGGAAGTTATTGGTTCTTTTGCCACAATTTCAATGACAGTAAGATCAGGCCATAGTTGTGAACTATTTTCTATGATTATGTTGACAGCAAGATAAGGCTATATCTTCACATTATTTTCTGTGGTCATGGTGATTTTGATTTCCATGCTAAACCATGGTCCTCATTATGCTGTCTTTGTTTTAATGGTATTATCAGTATCACTGAACCTCTCCTGATGAGCACCAGCTGAACCAGTCCTAATGACTTGCATTGCTAGCTGAAGCAGCTGGCTCTAAGTAAAGCAGTTCAGCACATGCTTACCTTTAAGAAAGTAAATCGTCATGCTGCTTTACTTTGCCATGTAGGGTAGCATTCATATAATAAAATTTTAGCTGCACAAAATCTTTTGAGTTTTCTCTACAGCCTGTAGAGAGAGGGGCATTCCAGAAGGCGATATTCCTCACCTGTTTTAGACCAGGGTGCAGGGTAAACTCCCAGTAAGAAAGCAGTACCAGAGTTAAAGTTATTACACATATTAGCATGTGTAATATGCTCAAAGAGAAGCCAACCATATTAGTATTAGTGATAGAGACATGGTAAGCATTATAGTTATTGGTGATACACCAGCCCTTCCTGAACTGGTTGATGAAAAAACTATCCCTCTTCCAAAGCCTGAATAATTGGGAATGACTTCAAATGGCACTGGTAAGGCTTCAGTGTCACGAGGACCACAAATTGATTTGGACATGTCTGGAAAGGTCCTGGTTGTTCTTAGTTTTTTCCATTGTCTTCTTTTTTTGTTTCTTAATGCTGTTAATAACCATCACCCAATATGGACGGATTTGTTGAGCTTCCATCACATCAGTTTTCATGCACCAAAATGTACTCTGTTGTTTTGACACAGAGTTGCATGGCACTTTTTCCCCTATGGAGATTTGACTAGTGTCGGCAAGAGATCTTTTTAGATTTACTGTGCCAGCTGTTTTTTGACAGACAATTTTCTCCCTGTCTTTGTTTCACCTCAGAAGTATTAAAGGTTCTATTTATACAGAGGCTTTTTTAGATTGTGTTTTTTCTTACTGGTTGTGTGCCATCCAATAGGTCAGATGCTTCCTCAGTCCTAACTGAACTCTTTGAGAAACCTGGGCTCTTAAGGACACGTTTGGGCCAATGCAACACAAAATGTCTGTGCACACTATCACATTATATTTAGTGGGTGGCCTTTCCTCGTGTGTTTCAACACATTTTCCCTTTCTATAACAGGAAAAACTGAGGGCATGCAATAACAGAGAAGAGAGCTCAGCATTTACCTGATTGTTTGTAAACCTAAACAAAGGTTTAAATTTAGACTGAAAATCTGGATCAATACTTATTTATCCATTCATGATTGTCCATTCCTTATAGATTTTAAAACTAAATGAAAGGACTCAAATTGTCCTGCTTCGGCATTTCCAACATATTTCAAATAAAAAGATGAACCTTCTTGTTCTACTCAGCAAAGCAATCTACAGGAGAATGATCTGCATGTAAAGCATTGGAATGGGTTCATCTCAAACAACAAAGAATCAGATTGTACCTGGTCTATATGTATAAGCATGCAAGAAACATTTTGCATTATAAAGGAGGACTTTGTGAATAGGGATTTCTCTCTTACTCACTTTCAGTTACCTGCCATTCAGAAAGGAGCTGGGGACATCATTGAAGATCACAGGCTCACAGGTCAGGCTATTATGTGATTTCAGCATACTAGACGAGTTTACTGGATGCTTCAGAATCTGTTCCCTTCCAAGCAATGAAGAGCCTGCAGGCAGCAGTCCCTCACACAGATGAAGCTGTTGGTGCATGACTGGACTGCATGGATGTCAGAATGAAATCCTTTACTTGGAGCACCTTTCCTGCCTTCTGCCAAATAATCGGACGCAATGCTAATTGTCATCCATAGCTCAGACTCTTTTCTTCTGAAGTAAAGTGTCATTTTTCTGCACAGAAGAAGAGAAAGCAAACCTATACCTGTCTTCCACAAATTCAAGAAGTGTCCAATTTTGCTTGAAAAGATAATTTTTTCCTGGTGTTTCACTGCAATTCTAAGTGAAACAGATTACACTAAGCATTTTAAAAACATTCATCACTGAAATAAAGGTCACTTGTGAATCTAGAGTCTTTTGGAGAGGATGACATGTCTTTGGTGTCTTTGAAATAGCTTCTGTACCTGTCTGTTAGCTATCTAGGATGGGAAATATCTGCAAAATTTAATTCAGCTGGCTGCATTGCAGAATAACGAGCAAAGCAATTTTCTTAGCAGTAAGCAGCTATGTAAACCTGAGAGGAATACCAGTGGAGTTTTATTGTTTATATTACAGACAGACATTGGACCTCGCTCCATATATGTTTGATCTGCAAGATCATGCACTGTTCAGGTGCAGCATTGCAAAAACTTGACTATACTGCTTCCAGGTCCAGCTTCAGCCCAGAAAGAGTAAGTCTGATTTTCTGCAGCATGGAGTCTGCACTGAGGTGGTTCTATGTAGATTTAGTGAACTTTTCTATACAGGCAATGATAGGAAGCCCATTTACAGAGACACCGAAGTAATCAGGTATGTATTGCACTGAAGTTGAGCAAAGCTTACCAACTCTGGCTCACTGCTGCCCTTCTATGCCTGATTTGATTCCTGTGGAGCCATTTCAGTTTCTCTGGACTATGCTCTCTGTGCTCCAGCGGTCAGACTGCCTGCATAACTCAGCTATAGAGTTCAGATCATACAACCATTATTATCTGGCTTTCCCACTGACCAGTGTATCTCACTCAGCTCCCCATTAACCTGGACAATAGAAAGTCAACCAAACTTTTAATGTACTGCAGTCAAGCCATAGGAACAATGTAATTTTTTTTCAAAATGAAACTTTTCAATGAACTTTTCAGGAGAAAATTGTGGGAGTGTTGGGCATAAGAAGAAAGACACAGAAACAAACTCAAACAGAACTCAGGCTGATGTATTCTGAGTTAGCTGTGCAGCACACACTTTCCTTTATTGTTAATGAATCAATTCTCCTAGAGTAAGTGTCCAAGGTCTACACATAGCTGACAGAGAAGCAAATGTCTTTAAGGGTTTCGGATACATCCCATATCTAGCTAGGTGGCTGAAGTATGCCCATAATGTTTATAAATGTTTTAACCTTCACATCAAACAGGAGAAACCTGTGAGTGAGAATGGTCCCAAATCTTCTTGGAGAAACTGAAGTGTGATCTGTACTTCCTTCCTTTTCTGTTCTTTAATTTTAATATTCCTACAGTGCTTATGACTTCCCATAATGTACTAAGAACACACTGCAAGGTAATGTTGCCCCCATATCCCAAATACAAGACAGGAACTAACACACAGGCTGTGGAATAATTGCTAGAGGTGACTTAGAAATTAAACTTATATTCACATTTTTAGGTAAGGTACAGCACTGAAGAAGCTTCCCGGGTGGAGTGCAGATGACATGCAAGGAATCCATTCCACGGAAGTTCCCTAGGCCTGCAACCTTAGATGTCAGCAATGCCAGGGGAACCTGGTGTGTTGGCTCTAAGAGGAACTGCCCGCAGGGTGGAGCGGTGTGGAGACACTGCATCCAGGCTCTGTGATAATATGGGAACTTGAAGGTACCATGAAACCGATAAGCTGCATATTTGCTGCCCTGGGCCAACAGTCTGTCACATTTTTTACAAAATGCTGTCCTTTTGGTGAACTTTGCTCATTATAACATCATTATAATACCAAAACACACCTCCATCCCAAAAGCTACCCGTCTCCAAGGTGCAACCACCCCTCACTGAGCTTGCGCTTTGAATTTTCCTAGTTTATACCTTTAAAAGAGAAGCGAGAAAAACTTTACACCAATCCTAACAAATGTACGTATGACTAGAGTCACTCAAGCTCCACCCGAAAGGTGAAAGATAGTATAAAATGGCTTAAGAGAGAGAGAATGTTAGGGAAGACACCATCGCATATCACTCTGACGTTTGGGATCAGTCGACGGGCTGAGCCTCTCTTCCTCCCCATCGGGACGCCCTTGGGTAAGATTCAAACACGTGGTTATACCAAGTGCCTCCCCGGGAAACTTAGAAATCTCTATAGAGTCGCTTTATTATCTTTTAACGCTTTTGTAGCCGGCGGTGTTACTCATACTCTTGATATTCGCACGTGCTTTGCAGACAGTGAATTTATCACTGGTAATCCAAAGAACCTGTGTGTCTGTTGCTCTTACACACTGCACTCTTCATGGATCTAGCCGTGGTAGTTCTCATTGAACGCGACCAGACTCTTTAAGTGTGGCCGTGGTAGTTCATGCAACACGACTAGACTGGGGGTGCAGCGCATTATTTGTGAATCCGTAATCGTGAAAGTTCAGTACACTGAACATGACCGGACTTATAACGTTGTCAAATTAACACTGTCGCCTTAATCAACTTTGTGAAGCTGTTTCAGTGAAAGCCCTGAGGGGGCTCTGACAGGCAAACGTTGACTCTGGTGGGTGGCTACATATACAATCCTTAGAAAATAAACCGTTGACCAAGTCTGAGACTAAGACTGGACCTAGCCGCACCTAGACTCCTCTCTGAGAAGGAGTTTAGAAAGCCAGGGGGTCCTGTCTGAACCTTGTGACTCAACGGGAGGGTTCCCCCCAGCCACTCCTCAGACTCCTACGTGACAGTAACTTTTAACGCAACACAGGCACAGACAAAAAGAGCTATTTTAGCTTGTCCTGAGATTCAGAAATATTGTCTGCCTAAAAGCCTCAAAGCAACACATATTAAAACATGTGTTTAATTTTATCACACAACTGTACAGAGAAAAATGCTTCAGTTCATTCAGGTTCCTTGCCAAACTGTAACCCTAGTACTGCAACAGCCTGTTGAGGATGAGGTGACTAAGGTCCCAAACACAGTAACGTGTTTATCATATAATATGGTCCATAACATTCTGTGATAGCTAAAGCTTTGCAATGTATTGTTTGGGGTTGTGATTTTTCTCTCTTACGATGCAATTTTTTTGAAAGATGAGTCATTCTCAAGAAAATTAAATGCTTTGCACCCCATTTCAGTTCTGTCATGCATTATTAAAGGTCTGCATAGCTTTGTTTATACATTTTGTGTAATTCAGCCATTCTTTATGTTCCTTTCCATAAAACACACTTATGCTACTGTCACCATCATAGTCTCAGATAAATTGTGATAGTGATGAAAGGGTCAGCACAGAACAGGCAACAAGGAACATCTTCATATTTGGCAAGATGCATGATTTTTCTGACCTAATGTTACCTCACAACGGTGTAGGTACCCAGGCTATTATTTATTTGAGCTCCCTTTACAGTTATCAGAAAACATTCACTTGAGTGCTAAGACTGATTTTTAATATGATTGGGAAGAAGACTCCCTTGAGTGCTCTCTCACCACTAAATGTAGTTACGGTAGATGAGATGCTTAAAGAAAACTTTTAGATGACTAAAGCCAGATTAAATAAATCCTCCCATAAACGAGTGCGTGAACATCTCAAGGCATAGACCTTGCACTGGAAGCACTTTCACCTAACATTTGAATGTTATCAATAAAGTTATGCTGCCTAACACTTTCTGATGGCCCATGAATTACTTTAGGTATACTGATAAGAGAACATATTGGAAAGAGTAAGTCATTTTTAAGCTGGCAGAAAGCATGTTCGTACTATTCCAACTCCAATTTGCTGGCCTTTCACAGGTCATTTTTCTACTTAGCTTGACAGTGCTTATTGAACTGTGTGTCTCTGAACTTTCTGATAATGATTTTATCAACTTTTAAAACAGTGAATATTTTCTGGCTGGAATAGCCACTATTACATGCGAATACACCAACACTGACTTTTACATATCTTGCATTTTTTTAGTTGTGCACATAGAATTGCTGCCAAGTCCCTGGGTTGCACAAACTCTGAATATTCTTGCTGGATATGTGATATCAAATGTTATTTCACAGTAAGGAGCTTAGTTGTCTCAGCTCCCACCAGGCTCAGTAGTACAATCCAGAAGAGAAGGGTGACAAGAAATAACAAAAGGTTCAGCAATGGCCTGTCAAACGCCAATCACATCAGCAATTTTGAACCTCACTTCCAAAGAGACTCAGGAGTTAAATGCATCAAGAGCGTATTTTTGACTAACATAATGTTGCCTTATTGTTTTGCTGACAGGAAAAGATTCTGGCAGCTCTTTGGCATAAAAAGCTTTAGTTGTGATGTCTTTCTAAAAGTTCATTTGCAGCAGCTCCTTCTCTGTGGTTAATGGCTAGCCAGGATAAAACTGGTGGCTAGGATTTATTCTCTGAGGAGAGAAAGGTGAAACACTATTTTATACCAAAGTAAACTTCAAAGCAAACTGTGTCATAAAACTCATACTTTTGCAGATGCTTATGGAAATGATTAGCTAAAACAGAGATGAGTGGGCAAGAAACCAGCCATTATGGTTGTACTGAAAGCAATTACGTGGCTAGAGAGAGGGCATAAGGGAAGTGTCAGGGTGCCACACGGGCTGGGGACTCCCAGGACCGGCGGCCATGGGGGCTCCCCCGAGGGGGCAGAGCATGGCCTCACAACCTGGCCCTGTCCCACCACCCCAGACAGGAGCAGAGCAGCTGGGGGGCAGCTGGGGCAGCCCCAGCCCCAGGCATTGGGCACTGAGCTGGGGTTGGGCCCAAGCTGGGGCTAGGCCAGAATGTGGACCCACAGGTGGGCCCAGCTTGGAGGCCCAGGGCAGGGCTGTGGGGAGCTGCAGACCAGTGCTGCTGCAGGGTTGGTGGGGCAGGGACTGAAGGCCCTGGGGGGCTGAAATGGGGTCTGGGGCCATGGGCACAGTGTGGGGAGACCCCGGGGGAGGCTGGGCAGGGACATCAGGCCTGTTGGTGCCCTCAGGGCCTGGACAGGAAGGACCAGTTGAATACCCGATCTTGTTAGACATTTTCACTACAGACTTTGGCACAAAAAGTAACAGTGTGCTAAGGACATTTGGAAGCTTATCATTCATATGTGACAGGTACAAACGTATATGCATATCATGTGCAATATATATCCAAATGGTACAGTTGGACCATCCTGAGGATGGGAGGACTGGAAACGGGATGAAAAACAAAAGCTGCTGTGCCACAAAGCAGCTTGAGATCAATGGAGACAGACAAAGGCCTGAGTTTAATAATAGCCACAAATTATGTTTGAGTCGCCAGTTCGGGTATGATAACAAAAAAAATGGAACAGGCAAAAATTTTCAGCTGACCTAGTCAAGTATTACACTGTACACTGGTGAGCCTGCCTGGACCTGAAGCTAGGCTCTGCCTGCCTCAAGGCATCTCGCTGGAATGATAGGATTAAAGTTTGCCATTTCAGTTGCCACAAGGAAGAAAATTAGGTAGGTAGCATTGCATTGCAAAGTGATAGCTGAGAGTCATTATGACTTCTCTCTATTTTATATCACCAGGGAAGGTAAGAACTATTTGAAATAAAGGACAATGCTAGAAGACTATTAAATGGGTATAAACTGGTTGTGGGGGAAAAAAAGTTAGGTATTGGTGCTAAGAAGCCTTGTTTTAGAATAGAAAAATGATGGAGCGATCAACTAACAGCAATGGGAGAACAAAACTCTTTTTAAGTTGGAGTGGTTTATAGGCTGGGTTATGCAACATCGACACAGGCTCTGGGAGAACACAGTGTTTCAGTAAGAAGACAGTGTTTCAGAAGGTCCATCCAGTTCTATGCCATCCTATGACATAGGGTTGCTGTGCATGATCACTTCTTCAGGAGCTGCCAGAGCAATGCTAACATGAAAAGATTGTGTACAACTCCCAGATATATTAAACAGGGCGATAAGAAGAAGGAATAAGAAAGTTATGATCTCTTCTCACACAGCACTGTTAAGGTCCCCAAGCACAGTTCTGTGTCCAAACGTCAGAGAATGTGAAGTGAAGATACTGAATGTAGTTCTACAATTTACCAAGATGTCCTGGTTTCAGCTGGCATAGAGTTAATTTTCTTCCTAGTATCTGGTATAGTGCTGTGTTTTGGATTTAGTATGAGAATAATGTTGATAACACGCTGATGTTTTAGTTGTTGTAAGTAATGCTTATGCTACTCAAGGACTTTTCAGCTTCCCATGCTCTGCCAGGTGCACAAGAAGCTGGGAGGGGGCACAGCCAGGATAGTTGATCTAAACTGGGCAAAGGGCTATTCCATACCATATGGCGTCATGCTCGGTACATAAACTAGGGGGAGTTGGCCAGGGGGCAGCGATCGCTGCTTGGGAGTGGGCTGGACATCAGTCAGCAGGTGGTGAGCAATTGCATTGTGCATCACTTGTTTTTTATATTCTTTTATCATTATTATTATTATTATTATCATTATTTTCTCTTCCTTTGCTGTCCTATTAAACTGTCTTTATCTCAACCCACAGCTTTTACTTTTTTTTGTCTGATTCTCTCCCCCATCCCACCAGGGGTGGGGGGGAGGGTGAGCAAGCAACTGTATGGTGCTTAGCTGCCAACTGGGGTTAAACCACGACACAAGAGAAGTCCAAGGGACAGGAAACAAGCCAAATACTGTGAAGCACTTCAATATTGCCGATTAAAGGAAGGATGCATCTCACCTTCCTTTGGACATCTAAAACTAGGTGTCTAATCTAAGCTATTCATTTAGACTCCTTCTTTATTCCATGGAGGGAAACAGGCTCTCCAAACATCGATTCATTCTTCCTGTCTTAGGCATATATCTTTGGGTGGGATGAATTGGTCTCTTAAGTTTGCTTTCCTCTGCTATTGACTGTAGAGGGAAACTAGACAAACTGTAAACACAAAACACATATCTTTTAGGGGGGGCTGGAGTTAGGAGAGATTAACCCCACCGCAAACACAATGAGGTCCAACAACTGGAAATTGAAGTGAGGAAATTCAAACTGTATCTTTCTTTAAGAAACACTTAAAAGTATTAAGTTGGAACAGTTAGGTTGGGCAGGAGTACCTTACTTGCCAATTTTCAGATGAGAGGAAACACCTATGTGCATTTTCCAGGAAGAAATATCGTGCCTTTAATAAAAATTAACAAACTGGTAGATTGTTCGTTCGGCTCTTGTAACTATGAATCTGTAACTAATAAGATGATATATGGTATCTATGCAACTGAATGCCAGCACAATAACATGTTCATATCCTGAAGTTTTTATCTATATTTTTAAAACAAACATTAGAAGCTCTTTGGAATGTTATAAATGTCCTACTGCTTGCCTACAGTTTTTAAGTAGTCTAACCTAAAAACTGACATAATAGAAAGCAATACCAGAACACAATCTTTTTACATGCTGGCCTTCTTAGAAGTTTTAGGCATTCTCAAATCACTTTGGCATCAGTGTTAGCAGAAATACACTTTCAGGCATGAGCTGAAAAATAAAAACTGAGTAACTTTGTTGAAGAAATGATGCCTTTTGTGAAAGGAGTCATTAGTATACTTAAACTACACTAGAACTTTGTAATATACTAGATGTCCCATCAAGAAGTAGTAGGACATGGACCAGAACCGAATAAAGAATTTATCTTGTCCACCTCTGGTTTTCAAAGACAAGGCCAGGTATGCCTGAAATGTTTTTTTAATGCAATTAAAACAACTTCAGTATTGCTGATCGCACCTCTTTCAATGAGCTTATTCCAATGCTTACTCATTTTAGAATCCTTTACCTCATATTTCATTTGTGACAATTTAAGCTCATTATTTTTCTTATATACAAACATGAACAGGCAACAGTTTCACAGAATCACAGAATCACAGAATCGTATAGGTTGGATCTTAAATCGTATAATTTAAGATCATCGAGTCCAACCATAAACCTAACACTACCAAGACCACCACTACACCATGTCCCTAAGCACCTCATCCAAATGTCTTTTAAATACTTCCAGGGATGGAGACTCAACCACTTCCCTGGGCAGCCTGTTCCGATGCTGGACGACCCTTTCAATAAAGTAAAATTTCCTAATATCCAGTCTAAACCTCCCCTGGCGCAACTTGAGGCCATTTCCTCTCATCCTATCACTTGTTACCTGGGAGAAGAGACCGACCCCCACCTCACTACAACCTCCTTTCAGGTGGTTGTAGAGAGCGATAAGGTCTCCCCTCAGCCTCCTTTTCTCCAGGCTGAACAACCCCAGTTTCCTCAGCCGCTCCTCATCAGACTTCTGCTCTAGACCCTTCACCAGCTTCGTTGCCCTTCTCTGGACACGCTCCAGCACCTCAATGTCTCTCTTGTAGTGGGGGGCCCAAAACTGAACACAGTATTCGAGGTGCGGCCTCACCAGTGCTGAGTACAGGGGCACGATCACTTCCCTAGTCCTGCTGGCCACACCATTTTTGATACAAGCCAGGATGCCATTGGCCTTCTTGGCCACCTGGGCACATTGGCCTTCTTGGCCACCTGGGCACACTGCTGGCTCACATTCAGGCGGCTATCGACCAACACGCCTAGGTCCTTTTCCGCCAGGCAGCTTTCCAGCCACTCTTCCCCAAGCCTGTAGCGTTGCATGGGGTTGTTGTGGCCCAAGTGCAGGACCCAGCACTTGGCCTTGTTAAACCCCATACAATTGACCTCGGCCCATCCATCCAGCCTGTCCAGGTCCCTCTGCAGAGCCTTCCTACCCTCAAGCAGATCAACACTCCCGCCCAATTTGGTGTCATCTGCAAACTCACTGAGGGTGCACTCGATCCCCTTGTCTAGATCACTGATAAAGATATTAAACAGAACTGGCCCCAACACAGAGCCCTGGGGAACACTGCTTGTGACCGGCCACCAACTGGAGTAAACTCCATTCACCACCACTCTTTGGGCCCGGCCATCCAGCCAGTTCTTTACCCAGCGATGAGTACGCCCGTCCAAGCCATGAGCAGCCAGTTTCTCCAGGAGAATGCTGTGGGAAACCATGTCAAAGGCTTTACTGAAGTCTAGGTAGACAACATCCACAGCCTTTCCCTCATCCACCTTGTCGTAGAAGGAGATCAGGTTGGTCAAGCAGGACCTGCCTTTCCTGAACCCATGCTGGCTGGGCTTGATCCCTTGGTTATCCTCTACGTGCCGTGTGATGGCACTCAGAATGATCTGCTCCATCAGCTTCCCCGGTACCGAGGTCAGGCTGACAGGCCTGTAGTTCCCTGGGTCCTCCTTCTGGCCCTTCTTGAAGATGGGCGTCACATTTGCTAATCTCCAGTCACCTGGGACCTCCCCAGTTAGCCAGGACTGCTGGTAAATGATGGAAAGGGGCTTGGTGAGCACATCTGCCAGTTCCTTCAGTACTCTCAGGTGGATCTCATCCGGCCCCATAGACTTGTGAGTGTCTAAGTGGTGCAGCAGGTCACTAACCATTTCCCCCTGGATTATGGGGGCTCCATTCTGGTCCCCGTCCCTATCTTCCAACTCCGGGGGCTGGGTACCCAGAGAACAATTGTCCCTGCTATTAAAGACTGAGGCAAAGAAGGCATTAAGTACCTCAGCCTTTTCCTCATCCTTGGTCACTGTGTTCCCTCCCCCGTCTACTAGGGGCTGGAGATTCTCCTTAACTCTCCTTTTGCTGCTAATATATTTGAAGAAGTATTTTTTGTTGTCTTTTACAGCAGCAGCCAGATTGAGCTCTAGCTCAGCTTTGGCCCTTCTAATTTTCTCCCTGCACAGCCTTGCTACACCTTTGTAGTCCTCCTGAGTTGCCTGCCCCTTCTTCCAGAGGTCATAGACTCTCCTCTTTTTCCTGAGTTCCAGCCAGAGCTCTCTATTCAGCCGGGCCGGGCTTCTTCCCTGCCAGCTCGTCTTTTGGCACCTGGGGACAGCCCGCTCTTGTGCCTTTAGGACTTCCTCCTTAAAGAATGTCCAGCCTTCCTGAACTCCTTTGCCCTTTAGGGCTGCCTCCCAGGGGACTCTGTCGACCAGTCTCCTAAACAGGCCAAAGTCTGCCCTCTGGAAGTCCAAGGTGGCAGTTCTGCTGACCCCCCTCGCCGCTTCTCCACATACCAAAAACTCTATCATTTTGTGATCACTCTGCCCAAGACAGCCTCCAACCATCACATCGCTCACAAGTCCTTCTCTGTTCGTGAACAAGAGGTCCAGTGGGGCACCTGCCCTCGTTGGCTCACTCACCAGCTGTGTCAGGAAGTTATCTGCCACACACTCCAGGAACCTCCTGGACTGTTTCCTCTCTGCTGTATTGTATTTCCAGCAGACATCTGGTAGGTTGAAGTCCCCCACAAGAACAAGGGCTAGCGATCGTGAGGCTTCTCCCAGCTGCTTATAGAATAGTTCATCTGCCTCCTCATCCTGGTTGTGTGGTCTGTAACAGACTCCCACCACAATATCTGCCTTGTTGGCCTTCCCCCTGATTCTTACCCATAGACACTCCACCCTATCGTCACCATCATCAAGCTCTAAACTATCCAGACACTCCCTAACGTATAGGGCTACCCCACCACCTCTCCTGCCTCGCCTATCCCTCCTGAAGAGTTTATAGCCATCCATCGCCGCACTCCAGTTGTGCGAGTCATCCCACCATGTTTCCGTGATGGGAACCATATCATAGTTTTCTTGATGTACAATGGCTTCCAACAAAGTTTGTTACTTTCCTCTCTAGAGCAACCTTTTACAGGTTTTTAAAGTATTTAAAATATTTAAAGAATTATATCAGTCTTCTCTTCTACAGAAAAAAAGTACAAAACAAAGTTTTCATTTTTTCCCCCATGTAGACCTCCCACAACTCTTATTTGTACGTGTGTACTACCATTTTGTTCCAAATGGTCCATTAACTTACTGCAGACTGAAAGCAACTTAGGTGGTTTTAATTTAAAGAGCATAAGTATTTTCAGCAGAAGAGCTCAATTAACAGCATTGATCAGAATAACTTGGAAAAATATTTCCTTGTCTGTGGGCTCCAATATCATTTTGACAGTACAAAACTCCACATTACTGAGCTCTATTATATCATCAGAAATAGCGTGGTCAGCAGGACTAGGGAAGTGATCGTCCCCCTGTACTCGGCACTGGTGAGGCCGCACCTCGAATACTGTGTTCAGTTTTGGGCCCCTCACTACAAGAAAGACATTGAGGTGCTGGAGCGTGTCCAGAGAAGGGCAAGGAAGCTGGTGAAGGGTCTAGAGCACAAGCGTTATGAGGAGCGGCTGAGGGAACTGGGGTTGTTTAGCCTGGAGAAAAGGAGTCTGAGGGGAGACCTTATCGCTCTCTACAACTACCTGAAAAGAAGTTGTAGTGAGGTGGGGGGTCGGTCTCTTCTCCCAAGTACTCCCAAGTAATAGGACAAGAGTAAAAGACCTCAAGTTGCGCCAGGGGACGCTTAGATTGGATATTGGGAAAAATTTCTTCACCGAAAGGGTTGTCAAGCACTGGAAGAGGCTGCCCAGGGAAGTGGTTGAGTCACCATCCCTGGAGGTATTTAAAAGATGTGTAGAAGTGGTGCTTAGGGACATGGCTTAGTGGTGGACTTGGCAGTGTTAGGTTTACGGTTAGGCTCAATGATCTTAAGGGTCTTTTCCAACCTAAATGATTCTATGATTCTATATCTGAACATTACCAACATGAGATTTCCTCTTTCAGGAAACCTTTAAGCAATCTTGACTTATTATTTGTTTCAGAGTTGCTGTATTGACTTACTGAGGCACACATTTTTACTTTGTGTGATCTCTGGTTCTGTGTAGTGTCCTGTGCACATCATTTTATTACTGAACTTAAAACGAAAAGCTGAGGTCATTTAAAAGTTGCTCATTTATTGTGCTAAGAAATGTAAATGATAATGTTGGGGTTTTTTTTGGAACTTAATGCTTCCCAATAAAAATAGACTCCCTTTAGGATCTTGAGATCAACTGGAAAAATAATTATGAATATTTCCATTTACAGTAGATACTTCTTTCCATCGTTTTGATTTACACTCATCTTATGAACTTTATAATTCTAGAGTGCAGTAAAAGATTTTCATCAGTATAAAGAGAAATGGCTTTTAATACTGGAGACCTTCAAAGGTGAAAGTACTTCTAAAAAGGCCGTCTTAAAAACTCAAGTGCCTTTATCTTGATCTATTATCTTGATGTGAGCTGGGCACAAAAGAATGGATGGTATGATCTGACCAGGGTCAGGGTTTGATCTGACCAGGGTCAGGCAGTTGTACTTCTTTTCTTTCTCTCTGCAACTTCTCCAAGACTAAATGATCTTTTATTTTGTTAAAAATAGCCCCATCTAGATCTTAGATGTCTGAAAATTTCTACATCTTCTCCTGCCTCGTGCTATTGTGGTGTTACTGGTTCCTTTTACTGTTTGAATTTTAGGAACTATTTCAGTACATTCAACTTTTTCAGGACCGGATTGCTTACAACGGTATAACATATATTTCAGTTTCACATTTAACAAAGACTGTAACCCACAGATTTTCATTTGTCTCAGCCCTCTTTATCTATCTATCTATCTGTCTGTCTGTCTATCTATCTCTCTGTCTATTTGTCCATGATTCCCCTGCCCACAGATCACCTTCATTGAACTAATGCCCTGCCTTCTATACTTGCCCCAGTAATTTGCCCTATTAAGGCTCACTTCTTTGGTGCTGACTAAAAGAAACTATTGAAAAAAACCAAAAAATTCTGGCATTCTTAATGTTTAAGTTTTAATGCATGAATTAATTATGTGTATTTTGATCACAATCACCTCCTTCTGCTTCATTTTATTTCTTATATTAAAGCAGAGAATAAACATTGCTCTCACCAGAAAAACTTGAGATAAATTCAAGCATAGTAATAGCAAGATCATGAATTTTGAAGACTCAGGAGTATTCCTGACCATATCAAAATTATGTAACAATTTACACAAAACGGATTCTATAATCACAAGTCAGTATTTTCTGGAAATTTGACATTTTGCTTCTTATTTTGAATTTGAAGTGGAATTTTTTTGTTTTACATTCACCTTTTAAACAGATTCACTAGGTTTATTTTAAGCCAAGCAGTTTTGTAATACTGATAAAATATACTATTGCAGCTTCCTTCTGCTTAAGTTGGTGAGTTTCAGCAAACAATTCAGGGTGAGTTTTGTTTCTTGTTTTTCTTGAATAATGGGTCATAATTGGTCAAACATGATTTATTCTTTTAATTGTTTAAAACCCACAGGAAATTCATGCTTGATTAAGTAAATCTTCATAAATGCAACAGCAGAATGAAAGTATATCTATGTCATCAATTACCTGTTAATTCTAAAAAAGGAATACTATAATTTGCTATGATGAAAAAAGAATGAAAACATATTTTCCCTAAGAATAACTGAGCCACCACCACTTCACAATAAAGTGGTTTGATGGAGTAAGCTGCTGACTTCATTCCTCCTGACCCATCTCCAGGATATCTTCTAAACAACTTTGATGGTGGCTTTCCTGTGTACCACCTTCAAGTGGTGACCCGTGTGCTTACAGTGCTCCACACTCACACTGCCCTGCAGTATTCATGCCTTGTTTAAATTTCTCTCCTGGGCTCGTAGCAAACTGCAGAGCAGTTTGAGAAAGAAGAACAGTACCTGACTTTTTGTGGCAATTTTAGGAGAGAGGAAAAGTAGCCAGAGATTTTCATGCAGGAGAAGGATTGAACTTCTACAGATTCTTTCACAGACATATGGCACTTCATCTTCTTATCAACCTTGGGTTATGCAGGCTGCATTTATTAGTGGCTAAGACTCCTCTATGCATATCTTTAAAATGACCCTCATTTTACTTCAAGACATTCAATTGTTCCTTGTTTTCCCTATTAGTATGCCCCAGTGAACACCAGCATTCATCAGTAGAAATGTCAGACACAACTGAGAATTTCTTCAAAAGCCATTTTATTACACACACACAAAAAGCAAAAGAAAAAAAAGAGAGATATTTTATATAGCTTCAGTTTTCTTCAATCTGTCCTTGATTTATGGTACAGTTGTCCTTGATTCCTCTATTTGTGTTTTAAATGAATGCCTGCTATGTGAAGAGTGCACAATATTATGTACATGTAGATATGTACAGATCTTCCCACATGCTACTCAAAAGAGAATTAAAAAACAATGAAAAAATACACTTCCTTTCACACTGAAAATCTCACTGTATAATCAAAACTGACTTGACTTCATGTATGCGGTGTGCATTTTGTTAATTAACTTCCTTCTGGCACCTCTGAAGCAAAAATCAATTTTTCACGTGATCATTTTTCCCTCCTTGTAATAAGTAACATTTAATATTTGCTGGTACAGTGATAAAATGTATTTCAAGGTATTTTTATGGAGTACCAAATTAAATGTTTCAATTAGAGCTTCAGTGAGCTGTTCAGCAAAGATTTGAATGAACCCCTGTAGGCCAACCTTAAAAAAAAATCTCCAGGCCTATATTTTCATGCACTCTATAAAGATGTGTCAGACTCGCAATTAAAATAATTCGTTTTTCTAAATGAGCCGAGAGAGATCACATCTCTTTTGCTCAATTACTCCCATTTCTACTACTTTTTCTCCTATGTTCTTGTGCCCATGTGACTTTGGAGCAAAAAGTAATGTGAAACTTTGGAGAGTGTAAGACTGGGAGTTAGGATCTGTGAGCTCCAACTTTGGAATATGAAACAGAAAAGTTCATTTTGGTTGGTTTTCTGAGTTTTCCCAACAGGCAAAACCCTTCAACATCCATCAGCTGAACATCTGTCTAGACATTTTCTATTACCAAGCGTCCTCAGGGCCCTGCCATAAGATACTTACCCCAGGTTTCTTGCCCTGTCTCTTTCCTTTGGTCTTTAGGCTTGTTATCACCGTCTTGAAACTGGTTTTATCTGCTGTCATTAGGAATTTTCCACGTCTGTCAAACTAGAGCTTTGAACACTGCAAGTCTTGTGAGAGAGTATTCCTTACTCTGTCTTTGTTTAGCAGAGTAGGCAGGGAATATTCCTGACATCTTAGTTCATTTCTTTATTCTCTTTTTTTTCCTTCTTGAAGGCTGAGGACTGTGCTAAAACAGATGGTTCCTGTGAAAGTCCTAATCAATTTGATATCAACACAGCCACAAAAAGTTGTTTGTTTTTTTTTTTATACAAGGTGTGTAACACACTCATAATAAAACTGAAAGAAGCTTGAAACACGTTCACTTGTCCCAGTCATGTCTATCATGACTCAGTCCCATAAACCTTCAGAAACACAAGCAGAATCATTTCTTCAAGCAACTTTTCCTTTGGAAAAATTATCCCCAAATGAGAAACACTAGCAATGTAAGAAGGAGAAAAATATTGTCAGCATTTTTGTCCAAAGTATTATGTAATTTTACTTAGTTTTATTAGCACTTGGGCAAAACAAAGCCTCCAAATGTGAGATATGTTTCTGAGGTGACCCAGTGCCATGAGTTCAGATCTGCTAGCCAGCTATGAGCATCAAGCCCATCATTCTGTTGGTAGGATGTGTATTTGAAAGGCTGCAAATGTTGACCATTTATCAATCATTTTTAGGGGTATTTTTTGGTAAGATCAGCTTTGGGTGTCTTTTTTTAACCTGGTTTACATTAATTGTGTTTTAGACAAGGACTCATACGCATACACAACTCATGGATTCCACAGGACCCTGGCATATATTCATGCTTAAATATGTGCTTCACTGCTGTCCTGAAGGGTCAGGGTGGAAGAACAAAAAAAGGAGGCAAGATGCAGAGGCAGAGAATTTACTGTTCATTTCCTCTCCACTTAAAAGGGCACTTTCTGAAGCTACTATGCCAAAATCAAAGGTATACACAACTTGAATAATCATGAGGGCAATAAAAAATTCAGCAGCTTTTAGAAGACATTCAAGTGACATTGCAGAATAAGAAATTCTTATGAATGAAATGGTATTGAACTAAACTGGTAGCTTTCATAATGGTCTTTGAAAGATTCTTACTGGAACAGATTATAAAGCAAAACAATCAGGAGGAAGAAAAATCATAATAAACACAAAAAATAAGCTAAACACAAGCAACACACCCAGAATAAACACCAACATAGTTGTTAGACAAATAACACTCTACCATGCAATATTTTCTGACGCTGACTAATGTTTTCTTTTTGCATGGGTAGCTCATAGGCACTCTCTAAGAAATTATTCTGTTTAGAGATACTCAAGCAGCAAATAAACTTCAATTAAGTGCACTTAGCTCTCAAGAACTGTACCAGAAATAAAAACAAACATTATTTAAATATCTAATCAGATAGATATCTACTATATGTGTACTGCACTGTTAAATTGACTACCTCATACATATAATATATGTCCTGTTTACATTGTATGCAAATGTTAATGTGCTATTTTAGTACACTCATTTAATCTACACAGTAGAAAATATACAGAAGAAACAATTTTCCACTTTGATGAAATGTTGGGTTCAATTCCATTCTTTTGTGGTCCAGGCAATTACACCGATCTTGAGAATGTCTTGGTCATTCTCTCTCTCAACCTTAGCATTTAATTAACAAAAGTAATTACATTTATATTGTATCAGTATTACTTTATGTTGGTAGAAGAGCTGTTATATTTTCCAAGAAAGTACTGTTTTCATTGGATACTTTCTAAATAAAATGCTGCTAGAAATATGGCTGAAATCATAGTTAATTGTAAATGTAACTAAAAGGGTGTCACAAGGTTAGGAACACCAATAAACTATGTGTCACAGCAAACATCACGTTGAACACGCTTTCAGGATTTAATTCTAAAGATTTATATGTCACTTGACTTACCTATTCCATTTCAATGTCTGCAAAAATCTCCCAGGAAATAATCATTATAAAAACTGGATATTGCTGCTAAAAACAATAGAGGATTTTGTTTTGCTAATAGCACAATTGGTTCCCCAAACAGGAAATTAGAAACAGCACCCTTAAGAGTATTTTTGAACTACAGTGAAATGAAATAAAACTCTCTGCATTGCTATTGACAGAACCTAATAAAATATTTCATACTGAATTGCCTTTGATGCATCTGTACATAAAATTAATTATGCAAATAATATAATATCTTATCTCTATGGATAATTACAACAGTAATCATACTTATGTTGGGTTTTTTTCTTCACACAGGTGAGTATTTTCTGAAAGTGGTGTCAAATAAAACTCTGTGATTTTACCTAGATGAAAACGAAAAAGCTGCTGAAATCCAGGATGCGAACTTCTTGATGCAAAGAGTAACTCAGAGCAGCTTCCAGGCTTCTCCTTGTAATGGCCTGGTCTATCACAGAATGGCTGATGCCAGGAGGCTCCACTGGAGACCATCCATCCAGTTTAACACTCTGCTCTGGGCCGGGTCAGCTGGAGCAGGACGCTCAGGGCTGTGCTCAGTCAGGTTTTCAGTATGTCCAGGGATGGAGAGTCCACAACATCTCTGAGCGACCTGTGCCAGTACTCAGTCACCTCAGTAAACTGTAAACACTCAGTAAAAAAAGCGTTTCCTAATGTTCAGACAGAACCTCTTGTGTTTCAGTTTGTGTCCATAGCCTCTCGCCCTGGCACTGGGCACCACTGAAAAGAGCCTGACTCCGTCTTCTTTGCACCCTGCCTTCAGGTATTTATATACATTGATAAGATCCCCCTCTGAGCCTTCTCTTCTCCGGGCTGAACAGTCCCAGCTCTCTCAGCCTTTCCTCATAGAAGAGATGCTCCAGTCCCTTCATCATCTTTGTGTCCCTTTGCTGGACTCTCTCCAGTATGTCCATGTCTCTTTTGTAGTGGGGAGCCCAGAACTGGACACAGTACTCCCAAGTGTGGCTTCACCAGTGCTGAGTGGAGAGGAAGGATCACCTCCCTTGACCTGCTGGCAATACTTTGCCTAATGCAGCCCAGGATACCTCTGCCTTCTTTGCTGCAAGGACACATTGCTGGCTCATGTTCAACCCGGTGTCCAGCAGGACCCCCAGGTCCTTTTCTGCAAAGCTGCTTTCCAGCTGGGTGGCCCCCAGCATATCTTGGTGCCTGGGGTTGCTCCTCCCTGAGGTGCAGGACTTTGCAGTTTCCTTTATTGGACTTAATGAGGTTGATGACTTGTGCATGTCCAGTTTGTTATAATGTTCCCTAATCTGGTCCTCCCCCTCCTCCTCCAAGTCTTCCTTGCTCCAGACCTTTCCATTGCTCTCAGGGGCTTGAGATTCCTTAAGGCTCGTCTTACCAGTAAAGACTAAGGTGAAGGAAGCATTGAGGACCTCAGCCTTTTCCATGTCCCTCGTCACTAGGACCCCATTCCCATTCAGCAGAAGGCCCATATTTTCCCTAGCCTTGCTTTTGCTTACAATATACCTGAAGAAGCTCTTCTTCTTGCCTGTGACATCTCTTGCCAAGATTCAGCTTCGGGTGGTCTTTGTCTTTCCTAACTCCATTCCTGCATGCTTGGACAGTGTCACTATCCTCCTTCTGGCTGATCTGATCCTACTGGCACCTTTGTGTGATTCCTTTTTATGTTTCAGTTTAGTCAGCAGCTCCTTATTCAAACCTGCAGGCTCCCTGCAACTTTGCTGGACTTCCTGCTTGATCATTCTTGAGCTTGGATGGTCTATCGCTGTCCCTCAGCACCAGAGCAACTTAGCTCTTAACTTAAGCATATGATAACAAGCCTTGTGTAGATGGTGTTGCAAGCACACGATCTCATGCAGAACACAGCTCCCCACTGAGCAGCTCAGAACATCCAGGACAGAAGTTATCTACCCTTTTTTTACTGGGAAGACCATCTCGTATCTCTTCCTCCAAATCCTCCAACTCAAACACAAATGGCTTCAATGTGCTGTCATTCCAGACACTGTTCATGCATTTTGTTGTGTCTCATACACTCATTTTAAATGACAGCAAAGAAAAAAAGGAACAAACAGGATATGTATCTGATGAAATGTATCTCTCACAATCATGGAAGTTTTGCCTTTTGCATTCCCCCACCTGCTGTCTTTGTTTATTGTCATCCCTTGCTGTGTTATGTGCAATTTGGATCACATGGTCCTTGAGGTAAGGAGCTGTCAGTTTTTATTTGTCTGTACAATGCCATACACACCTATGGCACTACAGAAATAATTAATAATAACAATTTCTGACAGAGTACTTTGTTACCAATCATCACATATTGTGTGCACTTGTGTACGACAAGAAAAGCTCTTCTAATACAAGTGGAATAACATGCCTTGTTTCTTGAAAGTTGACTTCTTAATATATTCTCTGTATAAACATAAAGGATACTGGAAGAAGACCTCATGCATCCAAAAGCTTATCTATTTTTTCCAAGTTTATATTTAAAAAAGATTAACATTTCCCACAAAACTTGCCTTTTTCTTTGTGTCCTGACACTATCACAGCTAAACCAATTCTGCTAATACAAAGATACGACTGTTACCGGTGTGGCACGTAACATGGATTTTCCACACAAAACTCTTTACATAACAGGACAGGAGGAATGCACTAATCATTTGATGTATGCAGATGGGAACCCAAAAACCAGGAGTCCTAAGTCTCTTTTCTGCTGTACATTAAATTAATTCCCTACAAAAATTAATGAAGTTTTTAATGTACTTCAGCAGAAGAACAAAGTCACCTTATCCTCTGAGGAGTTTAAAGAAGGTACCTTCTTTTATAAATAGAAGATACTGAGTTACTGAGTTAACTCAGTAACTCAGAAGATACTGAGTTAAATAGAAGATATTGCGTGTCCAAAGAAGAGCAATGAAGTTGGTGAAGCATCTAGAGCATAAGTCTGATGAGGAGCGGCTGAGGGAACTGGGGTTGTTTAGCCTGGAGAAAAGGAGGCTGAGGGGAGACCTTATCGCTCTCTACAACTACCTGAAAGGAGGTTGTAGAGAGGTGGGGGTCGGTCTCTTCTCCCAGGTAACAAGTGATAGGATGAGAGGAAATGGCCTCAAGTTGCGCCAGGGGAGGTTTAGACTGGATATTAGGAAATTTTTCTTCACTGAAAGGGTTGTCCAGCATCAGAACAGGCTGCCCAGGGAAATGGTTGAGTCACCATCCCTGGAGGTATTTAAAAGACATTTGGATGAGGTGCTTAGGGACACGGTCTAGTGGTGGACTTCGCAGTGTTAGGTTAATGGTTGAACTTGATGATCCTAAAGGTCTTTTCCAACCTGTACAATTCTGTGATTCTGTGAGTTATTCTTGTAGCTAGGAAACTTTTACATCTACGCTTTAAAATTTTGGGGAATCTGAAGTCACTACTCTGAAAATTACTCTCTCTATCTCCTTTTGCAGTCAAGAATTACATTTACCCACTAGTCTAGAAAAATGAACAGTGTTTAAGAATTTCACTTTGAATAAATACAAGTATGTTAAGGAAATTTCTAGGCCAAGGAGGACCTGGTTTGCCACTTCTTAGGGAGGGGTTTGCAGAATGGAGATATCCCCAGCACAACAAAAGCTGAGATGTGACAAAACCTTCCTTTCAGAAACACTGTGCAGATATATAAACAGGAAGAACTCTGAACTAAAAGAGCTCCAAAATTTTCTAGGTATGCAACAAGTTGTCTAGATGGAGACTGCATTTTCCCAGAGAACCCGATCAAAAATTCAAAATACAAAGAATGGCCTGCAAGTACATCTGGACTTGTACAAATGTACATATTTTGTACAAGTAATATGTAATATGTACGAAAAGTGCATATTTTCTGTGGACCTACATATTTCTTGTGCTTTCGGATAAAAAAAAAGGTGTTTTCAGAATCACTACACAAAGCTTTGCTATATGAAATCATGTACCTATATATCTTACAACAATTGTGCATCCCTGAAGAGTTAAAAACATAAAAATGGATCACTGACATGTTTATAATGCTGCAGAGGAAACTCTCTTTGATAAATCCAGGCAAAGTATCAATTTTCAGAAAATTCTTTTTTTGCGCATTATTTGTGAACAGTCAACAGGTTTGCTTTTATAAATATTTTCATTACGTGAAATTCTACAGTTCAGTTTGTACAAATCTTTTTTGAGCTGCAGGTTCACTGTTTACCAACAGGATTTGCTACTGATGGCACATGGTGTTGTTTCCTTGATTGGATCTCTTAGATCTGTCACAACAATGCCTTCACATATTTCAACACTCTTTGCAACCTCTTTGTAACACCAATAAAAATGAATAATATTGACCTTTATGAAGTACTTTGACTTCTGCAAAGGCATGAATACTGCTCTCTACAGGAGTCCCATGTACTGCTTGTACACCACTAAAGGGAGATTTATTTTAGCTCCTTCACATGGGCTGAATTTCACACCAAATTAATTTTATTAACTCATAACATTAATTTTATTTCTTGTTCAAATGAAATTTAATGTCTCTCCTTTCTGTGGCATAGACTGTAACAACTTTAGTCACACAAGCGGTACTCTACTGTGTTTTGGTTTGGGCATGAACATATTTGCCTTTCAACTACCCAGCAACTGCTTGCAAACCTCTAAACAACAACACACGTAATATATTGCATGTTGATCTTTGATTGAGAAAAACCTTATCAAAAAGCTGAAATGAAACAGTCTCATCTTCACCAGCACATTTTTACATTTTTTGTGCAGCTTTTGTTACTTAATTTTTTTCTCGTCAAGCTGATCTCTATACATGTCCCTAGCTTGAAATGTGGAAGAGAAACAGCAAGAGATCTGTGTGCAAGTTGCAACCTTCAAGAATCTTAGGAGAAACAGCTATCTTGTTACACAGAGCAAATAACTCCCTTCCCCTTCTCTCCCTCTCCCTCTCCTGTCTGCTCCACTCTGCTCACACTCCCACTCCTGCTCCGTCTCCTCTATCTGTGTGACCTTTCAGGAACCACAGTTTCTTGTATTGCAGGAATTTTTCAAATTTACATTTTCCTAAAAGCCCAAGCCTGACATTTCCATGCTTTACAGTTTTGATCGTCACAATTTGATATACTATTTTAAAATTGAAAGCTTTATTTAAAGGTATTTTTAAAATGATTTGGTCTTTCTTATTAAATGTAGCAACTTGTGGCATCTTTCAAATAGGGATTGTATTCTGTATTGGGGACACAACCTGGTGTTTTATTGACGTTTCACAAAGGAAACACAGTTCAGAAGTGAGAGGTAATATGCAGGTGGCTTTAAGACCAAAGCACACATTGCATGAATACTGAAGATATGTCAGCATGTAAGCACTGTAAAAATGTCTGCTTATAGATTGAGATTTGTTTATTGCTCACTCCTGAAAGAATGGAAGAAAAAGTGTCCTCTGAACAAAAAAATGAACCAAAGTAGCATGTACAATATAAATATCAATTTGACCCACACATAAGGAAAACTAAAGGAAGCAAGATCTTTCTACTGAAGGAGATAGAAACTGAAAAACATCAATGATACTTGCATCTCTTTCCTAACTGTAATCTCTGCTGCCATTTGGACAGAGCCAGCTCTGGGCAAAAAAAATGTAGGTGTTCAATCATGCATACAAACACTCATAAACAAGTTAGGATGGGAACTGGATACTGTACTCAAACTGCAGTAAAGAAGTGAGACATCTGCACAAGGGCTACCTATGTATATTACATTCAATGTGGTAGGAACATTCTCTGGCACTGAACCCAACTGGCTTGAAACAGACCATACCCATACTATTAACTACCTTATTCTCCAAGACAGAGACAACATAGTCTCCTCCTCAATAACTCTCCAAACATGCTCAGGAACTGTATGGGAAAATGCAAGCTGGCTTGGGCCCAAATGTGTGCCAGGAATCATTCTAAAATTTAATAGCAGAGATTATTGTGATCCAGTGCCTGTGGGTGTTTCCTGACACTATTTGCTGTACTGATACAAACATAGCCAGAATGTCTCGTTTACATTTCTCAAGGCTTCTATGCAAATGGGTATAAGGTCTTTTAAATTTCACGGTACACATAGATTGTCTGGATACTGGCCTTCAAAAAATTTTTGATATGCATTTCTAAGAATATTACAATAAAGGAATAGACTGCTGAGTAGAGAATGTAAGCCTAATAATAAATAGGTTTGTTTCTTTTTTATGTCCTCCACAGAATGTTTAGAAATAGTCCTTATACCTAGTAGTCTGCATGTCAGAAGCTGAAAAGCACTGCTTCAGAATAATCTGACATTAGTATACAGACTGATGAGAAGGAAATGAGTATTCCTTTCATGATAGAGGATTGACTGGAAAACTACTGTTCCTGTTTGGTCTTTGAGTTTTGGTTGCCTGAACTAGGATTTGATATTGAAATCATAACTTGATGCTGCTTTGCTTGCTGTGCCGTACTTTAGAAAATGCCTAGCGGTCAAAAAAAATGGCAAGGAGAAGCTGTCTTTGCTTTCACATGCAAAACAAACATAAGTGCTAGACAGCAAAAGTTTCTTATTTAAAAACATAAGAGGACATAATTTCCTTATTGTAACCATAGCTATTATCTCCTTCTAAACTGAATACATTTGCATGCAGTGGCAGTTCGATTTTATTTATTTATTTCTGAATCAGGTTTCAGATCTTTAGCAGGAGCTATCTAAATCTGTTAAACCACGGCATTTGGTTGTGACACCCCAAGATTTGGTTTACTCTTTCACAACAGAGTTTAATACAGAGATCCTTTCCTATCAAATCTCCCATCAAGTCAGTAGGAATGAAACTGAATTTAAGAGTTATGCAAACAGTTCCCCAGTTTGTACAAATATTTATCACTTTTTTAAAAATTTATTTATTTAGTCTCTACTCAGGGAAAATAAGTCACCTTAAGAAAGGAGAAAAACAACTCAGGCACAATTTCAGGATCTGAGCCTACAGCCCAGATCCACAAAAGTCTTTGACACCTGTCTCCCACTGATTTAAGTTGGACTTATGTGTGAAAATATCTTTGTACTTACTTTGTGTCTTCCTATATAAAAAAGTTTTGTCATCCTACAGGTATTCCCAACAGGTTTAAAGTTTGATGACATACTGTAGAACTGAAAGGAGCAGGCAGTTCTTTCCCTGGGCACAGCTGGTATGGCTCTAATAATTTCAGTGGAACTCCTATGATTTTTAATCTTCCCTGGACCTTTCCCTTCAAAAAGCATGGAAGATCAGAAAAAACATTTGGATTCTATTAATAAGATAGTAATGCAATTAATAGATTGACAATAATACAGAGTTGTTGACTTCTAGGGAAAGAACTGTACCATTTCAATCTTTTCTGTCTCTCCAATTTCTTTCTCTCTTTTTCTTTCTCTCAACACATCTCTTCAATCTTTCTCTCCAACTTATGTGAATAGGTGAGATTAAATGACACAGGCTGATATTTGAGACGTGTGTAATAGTAGCGATCTGAAACTGATGCCTTTTCAAAGCAAACTGCAGGACACCAAAAAATAGTTAAATAGTAAATGAATTAGGGAAAAAAAGAGACGTTTGCCACTGAGAAATATCTTAAGCCTAGGCAGCCTAGGCAGACTTTTCAGGAGCGCCTGCTGTGGTTTGTACAGGTGGTAGCTCTCCCACCGCAAGCCCGATGTTTGCGAGGCTGTTTCTTGCAGAACCCTTTCCCGCTCCAAGCTGCCGCCACTTCCCATGGGGGAAGGACCTGTCGCAACTCCCCATCTCTGCGATGCTTTGCCTGCTCACCTTGTCCTTGCTGTCCTAACCTCACCGTGGCCACGCTCTGGTGGGAATGGCAGACTAAGGCTTGTGACCTGCCACTGTCATTAAAGCTTAGGGCCTGACCCCTCCTCTTGGTTTACCAAAGGAAGTGACTAGTTCCTGAAAATTTTCTATACATCAACAGGAACTTGCCTGAGGTAGAGGGGCAGCTTGACCTGAAAAAATATCTTCTCTCTTTGAAGCAGCTCGTAACCTGGACAGAATCAGTACTTAGCCTGGCAGCTTAGGAAATCACTTATTTGCCATGCCTGGAAAGAAGGGTGGCAGGGGAAGAGACTGGGAAGGGGATGTGCTCTTAAATCATATGGACACAGATTTATTTATGCAGCTGGCAAGTTATCTAAAACCACCAGGACTCTGAATGAGTTATGCTTCTCACCAAAGCTTTTGCACAGACCCAGAGATTAGCCATGCTCTAAATGAATCTCCCATTCAACATTACAAGCCATACCTGGCTACTTTCTAGTTAGAAAATGTGCGTGTGGGAGCAGGGACGGAGGGAGTGTCAGAAGCTGAGTTAAGTCCATGGCAAGGAAGCACTTGGCACAAGTTCAAGATCAGCAGGGCTACATTAGTTAGCTAGGATCATCCATAACTGTTTGTACACTGTATCAGCAAGCACAGAGTCACATTCAAAAGGCTGGTTGTACTTGGAAATGGTGGGCTGATCTTACACTTGCCTAAACTCCCCACTTTTCTACCTTACTCTCCCTGCATCATCATAAATGGTAATTTATCGTGCCATGAACCAACTTTCGTGGTTAGAGCTTCAAGCATGGTTTCTTTCAACAACAATTCTTCCATATTCCTGGGCAGAAACATTTTGCACTCGCACTTAAGGAAACCGCACAGTTTGGTGCTTATTCACAAATGTGTTTACTTTTTTGTCCCCTCAGACTGGGCTTGGAAGACACAGCTTTCTCAAAACTTACATTACAATCCACCCTCTGATATCGTAATACTTAATATTCTTTCCTTGGATCATAAAGTCTAGCCAGCCTCAGATGGGGAGAAAGCTTAGGGAGCAAAACATCAGACATTGTCTCTGTAGCAAAAGAGAAAGTTGAAAGGAAAGTTTGATGGTGGTAAAAATACTGATAAATACCCTGGGAAGGAGGAAGGCTTGAGTACCTGGAAAGTCAAGAATCTATTCTTAGAAGAAGGGAGAGAAATATGTTTGAGAAAAAAATATGTGGAACACAAGAGTCAAGGATGGGATACTCGAAAAGACAGAAAGGAAAGGGGGTTATGGTTGAAAGGCACACAATCAGGAATGAATTTGTATATAGGGGGGACCAGACCAAAATACCCAGATAGCATACCTAAGAAAATCAGATAAAATAGCAGCTTGTGTGGTGCGCCATTCTGGGACTGAAAATAGACATAAAATGAAGGATAGTTTTTGCTGGGAGGAGTGAGAGGCACAGACCTATAGGTTAGAATATTACTTGGCTATATCCACACCATTGCTAAAGAGCAGTCTAGAGATGAGGGAAGGGCACAGTGTGCTCCTTCACCTCCAGCCCCACAGCTGCTTCGCAGGCTGCCTTCACCAGCCTCTGGGGACGTGGTGTGGTGAGGTACGGGGAGACTGAGTCTACGTGTGCACGCAGGGTACTGGCCCAGTGGGGCCAGGCAGCGGGGCTGCTGCCTGGGGCGTCTATACAGTTGGGGAATCAGGTCTCAGAGCAGGTCTCAAGAGACAGCAGAAGCAGATTCACCATGGCTCCAGGGTCTGGAGGTTTGAATGTTAGCTTTAGCTAACCAGCAGTTTCCTCCACACTTCTTTGGAGCATTGATTAAAATACTAATGAGAGTAGCATGAACTGTGAGGAAACAGACTGTGTGAAAAGCAAATGTGACGTGAGAAGAGTACATCAAAGGAAAAAGCTGTACTTGTAACCAATCACTCAGCAATACTGTCTCCATGGAGTGTGAGCAGAATAGAAAATTCTATATGTAAAGTTAATTCTGGCTTCATGTCGTATCACAAACACGCCTGTTGTCAGTAGTCATAAGTAGTGATAAGGAGAGCTTAGATGGTTCTCACATATTTAATGTCTCAATTTTGTATTTACCCAAACAGTGAAGTTTTACACCAGTTACTAATCACTTCTTAGCCAGCAGCAGCAGACTCCTTATTCCCTGAAGTCTGTTCTCAGTTAATTGCACTCATGAGTATGGCAAATTTAGAATTATTATTATTCCTCAACAAATCCGTGCAACTCCCTGTCAAGGAAGCTGGTATAACATCTAGGCAATATAAGCTACATTATCACCTCACCTCACCTCACATACTGGTCTAATATTTTAATTTTTTTTTAACAGTCAGCTACTGACTGACATCTGTCCTGTAAAAAGGAAGGGCCAATAAAGTATACATATGTATATATAAATTTAAAAATAATCCCCTCCAAAAGCAGGATGAAAACTGGTGCTAAAATCTACTTAGCACTCCAGTCTACAGGACACACTCTATGAATCCAAACAGACAGCACATTCCAGCAGAAGCTGTGCCCAAGCAGGGCAGCTAGTGGTAATAACTGATTAACTCCATTTCTTTTGAAGGCAGTGCATTAGCTCTACATTTTGGAGCTGGCTGTTTCCATTAGCCATTGTTGTCATGGATTGTTCTTAATAGCCAGCCTGAAAACAATTAGTTATCGCTTTGTTTCAAAGCGTGCCTTTGGGGCCAGATTCGCAGTCGGAAGAGCTCTACCGATTTTTGTAGGCCTATACTGCTTTGCTCTGGTGTTTACATGCAGTTTCATTCTGATTTAAATGATCTGAGGGAAACAGTGGCAGTCGTCATACCAGCAGAGTTTTCTTTAGTGCTTTCAGTATTTTTCTGTCAGAGGTTAGATAGCTTTGCTGCTTGGCTGAGTTGCAAAAACTGTTTTTGCTTAAATTCCTCATTTTTTTGTGAAGGTAAGTGACAGTGTCGTTTACATCTAAGGCAGAAAAACAGGTTTTAAGAGACCAATTCTACCTCTCAGATAGGGTCTCCCAAGTGACATCCCCTCTGAATATACTGACAGACCTCACAGCACCGCACTCTGTCCCCATCCTTCTGCATTACCACTGCTCAGATCCTCCTGCTTGCTGCTTAGCAGAGGAAAAGATTCACCTTACTGCAGGGCCTGAACAGTAACACTGAAGTAAATGAAAAGATTCAACTGATGTCAGCAGACTTTGGCTCAGGACCTGCTCCCACGGCATGCTGTGATGAAAGGTATGCAGTTTGCTTTGCTGGGCTTTATCTCAAGGAAAGATGCTTTCCCTGAAGGGTGACATGAACACCAGCTCTCACTGTGAATAGCAAGTGTGGGCTTGCAGACTTGCCTAGAAGTGATCAGCTTTTAACAGGTTCAGTCAAATTGTAAAGTCTAAGTTGCATGATTTCACTCTAACCTCTTTTCACAAAGTCCAGAAGACTGGAGACAGTGGACAACTCTGTATGAGAGAAGACTTCTATTTCAAAGGGTCCTGTTCAAAAATGAGACACAAATAATGTAACCCCAAGAGTATGACTGCAGCTACGTACAAGGAAAAATGGACTGAAAAATGGTAGTAGCCATGGTTACACACACACCATCACAACACAGTGGTCCTACAATCCACTGCAATGAAAAGCTCAGTTATAGCCCCACGTAACGCAAGTCTCTGAAGCAAAAACAAGAAAAGGCAAATGGCTGCAACTCTTCGAATCAACAAGGCACCCAGTGCCACTTGGAAACTTGTGCTCTCCACAGGAGGAGATCGAGTGTTCTGCAGGTACACCCTCAATTTTAGAAACACATCTTGAGAAACAAAATGAGTAAATTGGTTGCTTAAGCAAAAAGTTTGCAACAGGAATGGTAAAAAACCAAGCAAACTGAGGAAGAAACACCACAACTGCCTTTTTCATACCAGATGATTCCTCTAATGAGGAGTGCTAAATAATTCTATTTGGTTCCACTAATTCACATAGAACTTCTGAAATGCTGCATAGTTCATGCAATAACCATGGTGAGCCAGTGTCTTCAGTCTTTCTTTAATGGACTATATAATACCTGCAAGCTTTGACTCATGTCTGACATTACTGGCTCCTTACAGCTTTACATAATGAATTTACAGAATATCAGTTTTATAGGACATCTTTCAGAAATGCATGCTGAAACGACTCACAGAACTTGTACAGTTGCTGAGCACTTTTTAAAAATAATCTAAAAAAATGCAGTCCCTAGACTTTCAGTGAACTCATGTGGGCATACTGTTACCTTCCAAAGCACAAGGCTTGCCTGGACTCCTGGTTTAAGTCCTCCACAGACTGCCTGGGCGGCTGGGAAATCCCAGATGGGCGTCCTGCCGACCCAAGGACAGGCGGTCAAGGCTTTTCTCTGTCGGTATTTTGTCCTTCAGGGCCATGACACAGCTGGAAGCCAGGAAACCATCCAGTTACCAGAAACATTCTGCTCTCAGCTGGGCCCTGCTGATGGCTCCCAGCTACTTGAATGCAGCTGTATGGCTTTGGGACCGTGCCTGGCTCGGGGCTGGGTTTGGAGCAAGGTGGCTGTATGTCTGTTTTCACTGTATAAAGAAACTTTAGCTTTTCTGTGTTTCAGTTCACGTTGGTGAAAATACAGATAAAAGAAGTTTCCTGCTTTCCCTGGGTGTTCTGAGGCAAAATACGTGAAATCTTGGATGTACTCTGCTTATGAAGCATAGACTGCTGATGGCACAGCTGAGTCAAGGAGAATATTTTAGTGGCGTCCTGAAGTAAATGTTCAAACTTCTGCGAGGTATGGAGCTGTGTGGTTTTGCTCATGTGAAAAAGGCAGGAGGGACTGAGTCACCTGCACCAGCAGGAATCTTTTATTTAATTTAGCAGAGCTCAGATCACTCAAGAGTCTTAACAGGGAAAGAAAATAATTGGTAAAAATCCCAAGTTTTGCTGTCTTAGTCTGACCATAGCATTGCATAATGCAGTCTGTGTGCAGAACAGTACAAATCACAAGTTTGCTTCTTGCTGTAATTCTTTGGAGTATAACGTAGCATCAGGGGTCCTAATTATACTCTGAGAGAGCAGTTTTCTGAATGGAGTCAGAGAGGAAACCACAGAACACGGCTGAGGGTATTTAGTTTTTACAGCCCAAGAAAAATGACATCTATCACATGTGGCTCCCGGGAAAAGAGTAACTGATCAGAAAGAGTGTTTTTCTAAAGCTTAGTCTCCCCGTGACTTTGTTTACATTTTAAAACATAATCCACTCTTAGAGAGTGTCCTGCGAGGAGGAAAGTTAACATCCTTGTCAGCTAATCAGGATTCTTACTCTCTGTGTCTGCTGCAGGTCAAGCAATTGATTGGATTTAAATAATTAGTTGACTCGTGTGGCTGAAGACATTAGGCCAAATTCAGAAGCAATGTAAACATGGATTCAGAGGAGCCAGCATTTTTAGATTTTAGAACCCACAAACCTACAAGAAGAATGCAATAGAAGGAATATAGCAAGGAAACAAGTGAAAGAAACTCTACCAGGAAACTGTAAGATAGTGTAAATTAAAATAATCCTCCCTTGCCGCCATTTACTCAAAGCTAAACTTATCTCATGGGTGGTGCATTAATTGTAACTATGAATCCCTTATTTGCAGTGGTAATAGGTAAATTATCTCTGAATTTGGGTCCATTTTGGATAGGACACCTGTCCCACTTCAGACATCTAAATTTTTTGCCAAAGTCTAAACTAGTTGCCTAAACACATTTCCCAATCAGTGCAGGGGAATGAGCACCTCTAGCGGACTATTTATCCCAGCCCTCTGAAACACCTCTTTTTGAACTGGATGAATCACCTTCTGGAGGTACCTGCTTCTCCTAAGTGATGGATAGCTGTCTCCCCGTAGTATCAGAGTCACAACAGGGTCCAATCCATAAATGGAGTTTCCTTTTGATGAAAAGTTCTTACAAATAAAAATGTGCTTTCATTCTAAATCAGAGGGAAATGCCAAAATGTCGTCAATTTTCACAGAATGGAATCTCCAAGAAATGTAGAATCAGAAATACTGAATTGTTTATTTTGATAATGTCAAATTGTCATGCTTTGCTAATGTCAAATATGTTGTCTCAGAAAGTTAAAAGCATTTCAATAGCACTAGGAAAATACAAAATATTAAAATAATATGTCTGACAATGTGAAAACAGCTCCATATAAGTGAGTTGCATTCCTGATGTAGCAACTAGAATAAAACTAAATTAAGTGAAAGAATCATGTCATAGCAAAATGAGTTTTTTGCTAGTACACATTCTGAAGAACAGAGAGCATTAGTTTTGACACTTGTTTGAAAATTTTATCAAAATTAAAAAAAACCTCAAACAAAACTGTATTTTTAAGTGCAAAATTTCCCCATTTCTCTTATGAAGGTTTTGGTTACAGCTCATAGTAGGCCTCTTTTTTGTGTGGCTTGCAGCTGCTGTGCCATCTTCCCATCCAGTCTTCGGTGAACGATACTGTGAGTAAAACTCCATTTGGTGCATGTTTCAGCTCTAACTGCCTCCACAAGCTGTTGCAATGCTTTTGCATCTGTCATCACTGTAAGCAGGAAATCACACTCTGCATAGGAAACATCTTTTTTTGAGAAGTGAGTAGTACAAGACTTCCAAAGGCCTAAAAGTGTTTCTGACTTTAGAAAATGCTAAGTGAAGATCAGCAAGTTCCTCCTTTACAGCTGTCCTGTAGCAGCAGCGAGAGGGCTCTGTGCAAAATTTTGACCTTGTTAATGACACTGCAATGCCAAGAAGAAATGCATTCTTTGCTTCTTTGGACTTTATATAAACATCTTACCTGACATTTTTATCAATCCATGGAGATTTTCTTCTAATTTTAATGCTTACTCTTAATGAGAAATATTTGTGTAATAAACATTATTGCACAAATAAAAAGAAAATTGGGACCTCCAAGGCTGACTCTTCTTCAAATTAGATTTAAGCCTTCATGTGATTGAATTTTATGCTTTCTACGTATTATTAAAGGGCTACAGTACGGAATTTCCAGCCAAAGACTCCCTATATGACCTTATTGTTTAACTGAATTTCTGTTCCTGATTAGCCAACAGAATCTGAATTAGCATTTTTACCTTTTGTCCTGATGCTTTATCCTATTTTATTTCCTCCACCTCATGTCTTTCTTATAGTATAGCTGTTTCTATTTATGACAGGCAAAAGGGGACAGGTCAGGAAGGAAGGGTATAATTAAAATATAACTCAAATTCTCAAGCTAAAAGTGAGAGCTGAAATATGAAAAAATCTTAGAGAAAATATTTTAAAAAATTAAATGAATTAGCTTTCTTTTTTATGCATTACCCTAACATTTAAGGGCTACAGCTGCAAGTACTCAATTCTGCAAGATAAATGAGAAGAAAATGTTAATTTTTTTAGCAATGTTGACAAGATTGTTAACGGTAAATGAGGGATTGGTGGTCCGGAAAATAGTACATCTGTACTCTTGGACCTCTGGGATCTTATCCTGACTGGTGGACATTGTTTAACCAGCATTCTGTATGTAATTGTGAAAAACAATAAAAATGCATTCTCCAAGCTGCAGCTAATATCCTCTGACTTATTCTCTCGTGGACACCATATATGGCCTCTGACTTTACAGGAGATCTTGTATAATGTTCCTGTGAAAGTTAATAATGGAGAGAAAAGCTAAGATGAAGGTAAAAGCTGTCACTTTGAGCTGAAGTCAGACCAACCAAGCTGGGGGACAGGGCCACAAGCATCACCCATGGTCCTTGCAGGCACAGTGGTGGACCCCATGTGTGCCCAGCCTGCACATTTCCCTGTGCACAGCCCTGCAGGTACCCACCATGGAGGGGAGTATCTGGAAAGGCAGATCCCAGAGCACCCAGCCCACAATGGAAAACTGTTTTCAAGCAGCTCTGATGAAAAACAAGTGTTTTCTGTGGGAAGGGGACACTTGGTGTGCGAAATTTCATGAAAGAGACAGTGTTCCACATAAAACGGAGGTGGGATGTCCAAAATAACTCACTGAACATGCATGCAAATCCTGAGATACTGCCTTTGATGAGGACATCTTTCCCAAGCTACCAGGACATAAAGCTGTGTGCACTGACAGGGATGAACAGTAGTTAAAAATTGTGCTAGAAAAAAATGTAGTATTTTACAACGTCTAGCTGCATGTCCTGTTTTATCCATTCTTACATGGTGAATGGATAAAACAACAATGGAGCTAGAGCCATCTAATTTAGCTACCTAAATGCCATGTCCTCATCCCATGAATAAGTAATGTATATTAAGTACTCATCTGAGTAGGGATGAAGTCCAGATTCCCAAATGTCATAATAATTCTCTCTTTGGCCCTACATCTTTTACATTAAATGTATTATTGTGAAATTAAATTTCTACTGTAGATCTGGGGAATGTCTTAGATGACCCTGAGCTTGTCCTTTTCTTTCAGCTACATCAGATGTTCTTACAGGAGACATTACCTTTTCCCACCAAGCTTTTCTTCTCTTATTATTCTTAGACCATTACAGCCACAAGAGCACTACCACTAGTTTCAATTATTTCAGACAGCATGAAACAGCTTTCATGGGACTGAGAAAGCCTTTACTCAGAATAGCCTATAGTCTGGCCATTATGGTGCTCTTCTGGGACATGGGGGGGGAGGGGGGGAAGGGGGTTGAATCCCATTAAGTAGAGGAGACAATTGAATCTGCCTTTCCTGCAACCTGGGTGAGTACTTTCATCATGAGTTATTGGATAAAAGGTTAGGGAAGGATCACCATTGGCTTCTCCAGATGCATTTTGTGAGAAATGAATAATAGCACCTTATACAGTAGAGATCCAGTGTTGTGAGTCCCACTGGGGCTAAAGTTGTAAGTACTAGAGGACAGCTTAAGACCACCTGTGTTCATAACAGTTCCTGCTGGCTAGCTTAAGTAGCTCAGCACAGTTTGCAGATCTCATTATTAGGCATTTATGTCTCCTGAAGCACTGTACTGAAACTAGGCACCAAACTCAGGGCAGTGATCTAAAAATTTAGTCACTGAACGACTAACTAGAAAGCCTGAGACCCAAGTCTCCAGAAATTTTGAATTATGCATGATTGTCTGATAAGCTGGCAACTTCAGTATCCTACGTCAGTAGCGTAACTGATATTCTGAAATAAAATATGTACCACATAGTCTTTGGGATCTAATACTCTTTTGCATCCTGCACATTTTCCTGAGTGCTGTAGTGGATGTGATTCAGACAATTGAAAACAAAGAGAGATTTTCCATCACCATTACAACAAAAGATGATGTTTTCGTTCTCAACACTTTGTAGATCAGTTTTGAGGTAAACCAAAATCATCCTTTTTACCCAGATTTTAACTTCAGAGGTTCTGGGAGAGTAACTGAAAATACAATTTAATTTACCTGATCATCATTACCTAAAGAAGTTCAGATGGACTTATGGGCCATTCATACACACTCTGTTGTTATGTATTGCATAAATCGTAACCAGGTAAATAAGCACTCAACAAAAGGGCAAGACTAATAACACCAGCCATATACATGCTTTTTTCTATCCAGCCATATTTTTCACCATGCTCATAACCACAGAAATAGACTGAGGTTGCATTCAAAGTCAGTCACAGACACTAAAGATTCTGTATGCTCCAGTAACAAGACCAAACTCTTACAATAGTCCAATTATGGAGAAATGCTTTAAAATGTTCTGTTCCCAGTTTTGCTCAGAATTGCAGAGAAAACTCTGCAGATGCTGGGGTGTAACCATGGAATTCAGCCTTCTGTTTCTTAAAAGGTATCAAAGACACATTTCCAATGCTACTTTTGCTGGATGTTTGAAATGAAATGGAATATATTGAGACATACGTTCTTTAAAAAGCTCATGTTTTCATGCAGCACTAAAACATATCTGACATGCACTGAAATGTCAGTAGCATTATATGAGATGACTTGATATCACAAGCATGGTTCCATAATAGTAAACAACCTTGGAAATGGGAACGGGAGCAGCATACATATCTGAAACTGCAGAATGTCCTTTAGCCTCTTGCAGCTAGTTATTTTCTCTGCTGTCATAAAGATGTTCAGCCCAGATATAACCTCAATTTTTGAATTTACTGATTCTTTTATCTCTCCTACAGTTTTCTATATCAAGTTCCTTTACAATTTTAGGTTAGATGCAGCTATACTTTTTCTGCTGGGAGAAAAGACAAAGGAGCTTGCAGTTAGACCATTAGCCTGAAGGTGGGTAGACCTGAGTGCCCGACACCACTCTGTCACAGACCTTTCTGATGAGTTTGGACAAGTCACTCAGCGGGTCTCCGTTTCCTACTTATATATAAGTGAAGCTACTGTAAGGCTGTGAGGTGCTCAGATAGTACAGTAAAATGGCCTTCTAGATATCATAAACAGATTTTTATTTCTAGATAGGATAAGGATTTCATTTAGTTACCAATTTCTTTGACAGATTATATGGCCCAAAGCCATACTGGAAACTAGGAAAGCAAGTGTTTTTTAATAACCCCACTGGAAACATTGCACTGCCACTTTACATCTGTTTCAGAACCTATTGGCCAATTACTCACTGCCATGCTGAAACAGCTCAACCAGCAATGGTGAATTAGTGTACCTCTCTTTTCATAATATGATAGCCATATTAAGAGACTCAAAAATATGTCTTGCATTTAGATCATTTTATTCTGTGTGTGTGCACTCTTTTGATGAAAAGCATTTGAATATACCAAGCTAGGTGTGACTCCTGAAAATATTCTTTTTCAATATAAAAAAAAAAAAGTTTTTGTTTTCCTGTCAGAACTGTAGGAATACTCTGATTTTCATGCTCTAACTCTGTTAGAATGCTATATCTTTCACATCTGTGGTTAGCAGACTTCAGATTTCATTATCTACAGAAAAGACAAAGCAAGATATTCGTTATACACAGAATTCTGTGAAAACTGGAACTGCCGTTCTCAAGAAATTCCCGGATTTCAAAACTACGTGCTTAAAAAAAAAGCAAAAGGAAAATCTAAATTTCTTGCACAATTGTAATTAATCTACATGTACCTGTATATAAGTTTACATATACATACATAAATACATATACACAACTATAACTATAAACATATATATGAGTTTATATGTCATTTTGGGAAGGATTCTTCTGCCCCAGCTTTCCTGTCTAAAAGTTTTACGTTGAAATCTAATTTAGGGTTTCTGAACAATGGAAGGAAGCAGGCATTCCCAAAGGATGATCCCTTTCAGCTGACGTTAAGCACCTTAAAAAAGAACAGATTAAACCCTTCTCTGGTTTACCCATTTTCTGCAATGACTACAAAGAGTGCTATACATAACCTAGATGTGGTCATCTTTGTTTAGATAACCAAAATAGTTTAAGATCAATCCTATTCTTTGACTTTCTCTAATCACATCTGAGGTTCTCTTTGTCAAAGTTTTGGAGCCTCGGGTTCTCAAAGGTGGGATGCTGGGAAGCACCAGGACGGTAGAGGCTGGGATAGGTGCCCAGCTGGAGAACAAGCTGGGCTTCCCCCAGGTGCCACACACCATAGCAACATTTCACCCTGACATATCAGGATCTTCAGAGGGCAAAACATTCAATCAGAAAGTTTCTGATCAGTTCTAGTCTTCAGTAACACTGATTTTTTTTTCATTTACTGTGACTAGCATGCAATGCATCCTAGATTGAGTAGATGCTTTGATTGAGCCTTATAGATCCCCTAAAGATCACAAACCAGCTGGTGACTTCCTCCTGGCACACCACAATCCTGACATCTTCTCTGGCATCACAGTTAATCAAATTGCAGTATAAGCTGAAAGCCTGGCTGACCAATGCTTCCAATCAAAGCAATCCCCCAGCTTAAAATGCCCGTGTTCAAAAAGCTTTGACTGTTCATTGGCTTTTCTAGCTGTGTTCACACACCAAAGGAAAGATCTCACATCAGCATTGGTGGGATTGAATGAAGATATGAAAAAAGGCAAAACTAAATGCAAAGCTGAAGTGGCAGCAAACAACACCTTAGTAAGCAAAAATTGGAAGAAAGAAGTGTTACGCTTGGACATTATATGAGCAAAGGAAGAAAGAAGTGATGCTGAATCAACACAGAAGTTAATCTAGATAATTTGTCCAAAAGAGCCATCAATAGTATCGTCTTAAGGAAAAGGAAAAAAATGAGTCTCTAAAGAAACACTGTAAAGGACAGAACTTTCCTCTGAATCAACAGTTCTTTGCATTCTGGTAACAGGTGCATCTATCGTTAACCACTATTGGTTCTAAGTTTAATATTTTTTAGTCTCCTTGACTGCCCTCTGGTTCCCTTTATTACTGTGCAAAATATATAACTAGCATTCCCAGATGATGGAAAAAAAAAAAAAAAGAGTGAATTGAAATATCGAATTTTCAGTTTCCTTTTCCTCTAGTAAAAGCTAATGAGCCAAATTCATCACAGGAATAATTAGTAGAAATTATTCCTATTGCATTGTCAAACCAAGTGACATTCCATTGTTTATCTGGAGGCTTAATGATGACTTCTGGTGATAATTACTGAACTTCGAAACTTATTGTAAATATGCACCAGATTTCTCTGTTTATCCAAACCCAGAAAATATGTGACTGTATAAACATATTTTAAATAGTTCTCAACTGTTGAGTTGTGCTGAATGGAAAAAGCAGTTTTCATTGGTGTAATACTTTTTATGTCTCCATTGCTCAAATCCTTCTTTTGAAAACTTGATGTAAGAATTAAAGCTGAGAGTTTACAAATGGGCCTTGATGACGTACATCATCAATACTGATAATAAACAAACACAAGAACAGCAATAGCTGAAAGAAAAAAATAGGAAGTACCTATGTTCTCACTCACTTGTAAACTTCTTCTGATTTAGTCACACACACCTGCAGGGCCAAATCAGTGACAGGTAAATCTTATTTCATGAGTACCTGTGGCAGAGATGGTGCAGAAATACTTGAGACAGGACTGATGAAGCCAACTCTAAAACTCCTGTAGCGCATTTAGTTCAGGTGCCATGCGACTTCCATACAAATCTAACTACTTTCAGGGCGCACTGTGTCCTGTAGATGTACCAGGTTATCAACCACTACACGTTTTAGGCACTTCTAAGGTTAAGTGGTGAGAATTTTAATTATCTAAATGTTGGATTCATGCTCCTAGAGGGACAGTTATGTAGGTGAAATAGAGCCCATTAAAAATTAAATTGAAGAAATATGTGTGGAACTGGATAGCAATCACTAAAACTGTGTAGTAATACCGTTCCACACATATTTCTTAAATTTTATTTTTTTAACCACATTTCCTTGACCTTTTGCAGATTTTAAGGCCAGAAAGGTGTTATGTTCATCATCCAGTGTGATCTGCTGCTTAACCCATGCCAGAGAAACTGGCCAAAGAAATTTCTTAGTGGTACTTGATGCTGTCCTTTTCCTATGGGAACTGTAAAGAACACTTTCCTGCTACAGGAAATACTTATCAACAGCAACAGAGACACTATTATGCTCGTCACCAGAATATTGTCGGTTCCGGGTCAGCTTTGATCTGTGTCTTGTATTATTCTCATTTTCATTTTGATTCTTCTACTTAGTATGCTGTTTCTCTCTGTGCTTTCAAGATCAGTAGTTACATTCCTTTTTTTTCATTTGTATCCCTCCAGCTTTTTCTAGGGTCTTAATTGGTAGCTCTATAGTCTGGACTTAGACTGTAAGGCCATTCTGATGGCAAATCAGGTTATGATGGTAAGAATGAAATGCTTTGCGAAATCTCCCAAAGAATATCAGTGGCTCATCTTATCACTTATGGAACACTTGAAGTCAAAAAATGTGCCATGACGTTGTCCAGAGGTAATAGATTTCAATACTTGGTGTATGTCAAGTTAAATTTATTGCAAGAACATCACATTCTTCATTGGTGTCAGAAAATGCATATGTTCTAGGAACAGTCTTGTATGGGCTATTCATCCGAATATTGGGATTCAATGAAAGTTCTAATCTGCTGCTACACGCTCTTTTGAAATCTTCACCAAGTGGACATATTTGCTGCCTACATAGAGTATGGCAAGTGATATGATACAGCACACAAGCAGTCAATAAACTGAGGCCAGGCTTTTGAATTTTTGAATAAAATATTTGAACTCTCTTAGTTTGAAGTTAAGAATTTACGACAGCACAAGGACATTTTGATGTGCCTATCTTCACAGACGCAGCTAGATGCTTATCATTTGAGTGAAGGCATGCCAGTTTGGGGATCTTGAAATAGCTCTGTGCATGTTTCTGTTTATGCATTATTCAGCTTCCAAAACCCATGTTAGCAGAGAATTAACACTAAGTTGGAAAGCCATTGAAGTGAGGACACCTAACACTAGGACCTGGGGCTTTCACCTGTCTTGGTCTGAAGAGGCACAGGTCTCAGGGTAAAATCAATACCTCTTACACACTCATCCTGTTCATTTCTGAATTAATTCATCTTTGTATCCATGGACTGCAGCCCGCCAGGTGACCATGCTCATCAGGATGAAGCATCAACTACTAGCAAGCTTCTTGATGGAGCCAGGAGTGTGATATCATTGTATCTCGCTTTAGACAAGCGCCTTGCTTTGAGTCCCCAGCTAGGAACACATAGCTGGCAGCTACAGCTTCAGTTAGAAACAGTAGAACAAGTGCAAAGAAACTCACATAGACATCCAACAGCATCCTTGCTCTAAACAATCACATGAATTCCCATAAGCTGTAATTACAAAACGCAATGCAAAGAGGTCAGGTCCTAGCCCTGGTATTTCATTGACCTCACAAGCTATGCAGGTAAAATGAACTTAACTCACATGCTCAGGAGTTTCATGTTAACTATAACATTTCCTCTCCCTTGCTTCTTTTAATTTTCATATGATGTGTCTTAAAACGGGACATAAAGACAAGAACCACTTTAAAGCCAGTAATTGTTTCTTGATGTTAGGCCCGCTGTCAAATTAGCCTCAAACAGAAAACTTTGATGAGATTTGCCCAACTATTAAGGCTATTAGTTGAAACTTGAAATTGATTTATTTTGCCTATTACATTAACCTTCTCCTGCACATTCAGTGGTTTATTACATAGGGCAAAGCAAAGGCAACTTGATATTTAAACATGTTAAAAATGAATATAAAAGACATCTTGTTATAAGCCACATGTTACTGTAATAACAAGTTGACAAAGACTTCATAAGGATGTTCAGTGCAAGCAACAAAATGGAATATTTGTAATAATGTCATAGTAGAAAATGAATTTGATGGCACTGCAGAGAGCAAACATAATTAGTAATAAGCGGGCTTTATTTTGAGAGTTTATGAGACATATGACCTGCAATGCAAAGATATGTGAACTGAAAAGAAATATTCTTGTGACTGTGAGACAGGGCAGAATGAAATCCATTTGTTTTGCCCATTTATCTTAGGCTGTTATAATTAGATTGATGTATTAATATCAACTAGGAAAGCTCCTAGCTTGAATGTGGAAGAATTTCCATAACCAGAGAAGGGAGCTGGTAACCCTGCCATTATTAACAGGGAATTATTTCATGAAAATAGAATTTAAATACATACTTCTTTTGCACAAGAACCTAAGAGCAGAATATGAGCAATAATTCTATACATACTAAAGCTGTAGGTGTTTTGCCAGGAAAAACCACATGCTTTTCACCAGCAGAAAGTGTATCTTGAATTTCAGCATAGGGTCCACATAGCTGCAGTCCTTGTATTTCAATCAGAAAGATATCTCAGTACAAACATACAAATTCATGAATGCAAAATGTATTTATACTTGATTTCCTCTGTGTACAAAAGACATCCTTGAAATGTCAGCTCCTCCACCTTCTACTTCTGTTTCCACAAACAACCACTCAAAAAAACCACTGATCCAATAACATAGGTCAAAAAATAAAACACCAGATTAATTTTATTTTTTAAGGGCCTAGAGTCAACTTTTTTTTCCTTAAGAAAAGTCTTTATGGGGAAATATTACGTGTGAACAAACGTGCTCTACCTTTGGTATCTAGAGGGACTGGACCCCAATTTTGGGAGCCAGGCAGGCCAGACCCGTGCAGGGCAGGCAGTTCCCTTGTGATGCTAGGTGGACGCGTGTGCCTCAAGCTTCTCTGTCCTCTGTACCCCACGCAGGCACGCACACGCACATACACAGCCACAGAGGCAGCAGCTCAGGCTCTAAGCACCCTCTGTTTGTGGGTGAGGGCACAAGCAGCGGGAGCAGTGGCTAAAGCCGCTGAAGTGCTTGTCCCTGGCTGCCCCATGAGAAGGGGGACTTGCGGAAAGAGTCCTGCACATGAGAATCAGCCCACGAGCTGCCAGCTGGACCATGTTGCTCCATGATATCAGCAACGCAGGAGCTAAAATACAATCACAAAAGGCATCTTCTACTCCACCATCAGCCTATTCAAGCAGAAGCTGAGTACCAAGAGGGAAAAGAACTCTCTGTGACAAGAAGAGAGTTTTTTCTTGTTTTCTCAAGCATCACTCACAGACAGTGTTTCTAAGGTTTCTGAGTATGATGAAGGTTATTGGTACTCACCGTACCATTTACAATTACAAAATGTCACTACTCAGTATTTTTCCCATGTTCCCCTTTCCTTGCTGCAGTCTGTGATTAACACTTGATGTTTCAAGAGAATACCCAGCCTGCGCTTACTGTTTTGTTTTCATATTTTTCTCCTTGTTTATCTTGCTGTATTCCTGAAATTGCTTTGCTATTTGGGGACTTAGAAAAATCTGGTTCCATGGTGGCATTTTAAAAACAGCTTAGCTGGGCTTCCTGGCACTCTGACAGACGGAGTGAACTCAGACACAATGTGTTTTCCAGTGACTCACTGCAGGTATTCAAGTGGCTATCTTAAAAAATGAATAAGGTTGTGGGGTTGTGTCCTCCCAGCTGACCTACCAGCAGGCTCGTGTTGAGAGCATGCATGCCAGCAAGGCCGACATCAGGGACCTCATGCAGCTCCTTAAAATAAGCTTTAAGGATCTAAACTAATGCTGTAGTGCTCTGGGTGTCCTTAGCACACACCTTACACCATCAGTGGTAATAGGTGGAGTTTTCCATTTGTAAATCCGTGTCAGGATTCACATATAAGACGCATAAATTAGGGTAAGGAAAGAAGAAAAGGATCCTGTTGACAACTGCACGGCTTAGAATTGTGTCAGAGCTCTGAAACCCAGAAAAACCAGCGTGAATATTCAGTCATGTTTACAAACAGTCTGCCTTCAACCTTGTTTAACTTTCCATGAACATTTGGAAAACTCATAACACCGTATTTTACTATTATCAATATTCATGTAAAGCAAGTACTAAGCTTTTATGCTCAAATATTTATAGAAAGTGAATTTTATGTTTGTTTTCCATAAACATTAGTATCAGAGTCCTGATTGTTAGCATTAGCACCCCACCATCAGGAAACAGAAACAACGCTGTGTGCCTTACGCAACCAGTCACAGTTAAACCATACAGACAATACTCCAAAACAGATCTGTAGAGCACATGAATCATAGAATAACAGAACGAATCTGCAGAAACAGTCAACTATATATAGGCTGTCTGTCAATGGAGAAAAGGAGCAAAATTTATCAGATTCAATTTAAGTATGAATTATTCAGCCAGCTCTTTTTGCAGACTTGCCTTTCAGCATTATTATTTTTCATGTTAGACTATACTGACTAACTTTATGCAAGTTAGGAAGCATCTGATCTATTATTTTATAAATTATTTTATCACAGTGATAGTGCTGAGAGGTTCTATTCTTCTGGTACTAGTAATTAGTTAAGAAACATACTGCTCCTGTAGAGGCAGTAAAGAAAGCCAACTAAGAATGAGAGGACAGGAACATTATTGTCTCCATTTTACTGAAGGTAAAAGAAGACCTTTTAGAAATCAGCCATTACCAGGTTCTTAGATAACATGGTGATAGATCTAAAGACTCAACCTAGATCTCCTAATTACTAATAAGGTGCATGTGTCAGATTCCATTTTCCCATATAGATATGTTTTATAGTAAATTTTTAAGATCCATTTTATCTTTTCCACAGAAGCTGGAGTTCATCAACAAATAAAATAGCTTCTTGAAATCACAGGTGGTGAACAGAATTCCTCAAAATTCTACTGCTTCCCCTGGAGGTCACACTTCTTAAAACAACTGCCTCTGTTTCATTCCAGCACCTATGAGGAATATTTGCCCTCACCAAGCCAGTTGCTGTACACCGTGATGGGGTTTCAGAGCTCATTTCCAAAGTCAGCTAGATAAGCGGGCAGGTCCCTTTTCAGACTGCGGCCACGTGGCTTTGCGAGCCCTGCTCGTTAGACTTACGCGGTCAGAAACCCCCTGTAACCACATACAGACAACACAGCCGAAGCACCAGGCTCATGCGAAGCACCAGCTGACTCGAGAGGCTTCGGAAGAGTGATGCAGAACAGCAAAACCAGTGCTGAACAGGGAAGGAGGAGCTGGAATTTGAGTGGCCAAGTCTGTATACTCATTCAGATTTGGCCTTCAAAGCAAATTCTGGAGTAATTTCCATGTTGCCTCTTCAGCAGCTTCATTGCAATTCTGTTAAAATTTTCCCTTTGCAAAAATGCTGTCACAAGTTAAAAACCATCATCGCATGATAGTCTTGGCACATTCACCTTTTCTTGGCTAGATGTTTATGATTTTGGACAGTATTTCCCACAAGATGTTTCTTGCTCCACATTTTTACTATCCCCAAATCATGTTCAATTTCGACTCTTCAAAAAAAGGGTTATTTTTAAATCTTAACTCTGCACTGATGGAAAAGCCTACATATTCAATGCAAGATCTTAAAATCTCATGATGCAGCCTTGTAGAGCTTTTATTGCTAAGATCATTTGTGTTAAGATTCAGGGAAGAGGCAGTGTCTGGCCCCCCAGATCTATTTGACTTTTACATTACGGGACAGCACTTCTAACCGCAGAGGAGAGTTATTTTGGTAGCAGATCAGAATCCCAATTTACAAAGACCGTGCTGCAGTCAAATGCCTTCTCACACCGGTAAATTCCATTGTGTTTACATAGTGCTTATTTTTAGCTGCTGTCATTGAAGTTATTACTAGAGAAAACACGGGTTCAAAATGTCCCTTGAATTTAAGCAAAAAATAAAGGTTCCCTGGGATTTCCTGCATTAAGTTTTTTGCATTTTTTTTTCTCCAGACATAAGTGCCTTCCCAGTCATCTGAAATTAGCCCTGCTGATATCACATGTTTGTAGAAGTCACGCTTCTCATTCCAAACTTTTACAGTCCCTACATCTTTGTAAATTCTGACTTTTTAAGAAAGGGGTTTTTTACATGTAGCCCAAATCTCATTTGGAAGTTCATTTTATTTTAATACACTTCACATTTCTCAAATAAGCTTCCTAATTTCCACCCGTAATGAGTACATTATCCACGTAACAGATCACTCTACTTAAAACTGTTATTATGCAGTCTGCTGAAATGCAGAAAGATTGCTAGCCATTGCTGAAAGCTGTCGGACAAGAACAGAAATGGGGAGAATTAAATAATACGTAGATTTAATCAAATATAAAGCATCAAACATTCACTGAGCAAATTGGCCACTAGTCAACAAATACTTTATTTACCTGTAATAGTGAGAATTAATCATTTTTCCATTGTGTCTGCAAAGACGTTTGCAGTGCTATAGTTGGAAGTGACCTAAAGAGGCCGTATGGCCTGTCCCCCATCTCAAGGCAGCATGAGCCACACTTACATCAGTCCGGTCCAGCCTGATAACATGTTACTAAAGACTGCCAGTGATGGAGACCCCCCACAACTTCCCCATCTTCCAAAATCACGATATATTTACCATTATAAGGATTTTCCTCGTATTTAATCCCAGTCATAGTGTAATTTTAGGGCATTAGTTCTTGTCTATCCACCATTAACATGGGCACCAGATTATTCCTTGCCCTGATTATGAAAGCTTTTTCTGTAGATGTTTTTATGGGCTTTTAACATGTCCCCTTTCTTTTTTAGGCTAAAACCCTTTTCTTTCCATTTTTCTTCCCAAGTCATGTTTTCAAGTTCTCTGGGATAGAAAGAGTCTGTCATATATCTACCAGACTCCATTTCTGCCTCTACGGCACGATACCTTCCTATAACGTGATAAACTCTAGTATTGTGTGAAACAAACAGGAGGGTTTTTTTCCAGTATTTTGCTTAATTGGCAGTTTCCTGAATGATCCCTGTGTCTGTGCCCATGTAAAGGCTGGAACTGGAACTCAGCACCTTCTCTGTGTGCTCTAGAAAATTTTGCCTGTTCATTAAAAAATGAGAAGCTCAGCTTACCATGACACTTCTACAAAAATGGAAGCACTGGCTGGGGCAGTGCTAACGTGGTGGCCGCACCAGCCGCCCAGCTTGCAGGGTGGGAAGGTGCAATGGAGCTGCTGGGCATGGCCAGAGGCAGCAGTGACCAACATGTGGGGCTCTGCTCTCCTGCAAGTGTGCTGTACAGGGCTAGATACGTGCCATTTCTACCCAGGCTTATCAGGAAAACACTAATCAAACCTCTCAGCATCCCCTCCCCTCTCCTCCCTGGCCATGACCTTGCCCCATGACATAGGACCCTGAGGAGCTGTGGCTGCTGGGGCTGGCTGTGACCCCCAGGGCACAGAGGCACCTGGCCCCTGCACCGTGACCCTCTGCGCAGGTGCTGCCAGCCCGGCCAGCTCAGGGGAGAGTTCGCCCTCCACTTCCGATCCCTTCCCCATGTCTTTGCCTGTGGACACACGGTGCAATTTTTTTTCCCGTTTGTTTTTCCTCTGCAATCTTTTTAGGATTCCAGTGCTAAGCAGTGGTTGCTTTTAGTCACAAAATGCATTAGTGGCTCTGTACGGATCATAGTGGAAATGATTTCATAGAAAATGACAGTCATGAGGGAGGCATAAGGAATTATTTTTGGGAAATAACTGTCATAAGGGAGTCACTTGTGCTATCGCTCAAGTGTTTTTAGTACCCAAGAGCAGGCAATGTGAGGTAAAAGCTTTTTGTGCACTGGAAGCGGTACTATAAGGAACATAAACAGCTACTGAATATATTAAGGCAGGTCGACTATCCTTCTCTCACTACGTACTAACTACTGTGTTATAAATGCCAATTAATGCAATCAGTTCATAGGAAGACTGATCTGCTCCATCACTGAAGTCTTTGAGAGGAACATATATAACATGTGAGGTTACCTGCTACCTACGACAGCTGCTGCAAGATGCGTGTTGCCAGCTCTGCCAAAAGATGCAGAAAGCCTTGTGAGGGGCTGAATGTCGGGGAGAAGCATTGCCCTCTGCCAGACAGTGCTGCTGCTGAAACACTCAGTGCTGCAAATACCACGTGCATTGGGGTTTCCCTCCCCTGCTACGTTCCCAAAGCTTTAAAGTACCCAAACCTGCTCCCCAGTTGTTTTAAAGAAAGGTTTAAATGTGCTGCAGTGCTTGCATGAAGTAGCTGATTTTACAGGGCACACAGAGCTGCAGAGCTCTCTTCGAAGGCAGAGCCACCCATGCACTGAGGGTCATGGAGTGCTGGGGCCTGAGCTTGCAGCTGGGCTGTGAGATGGCGAGGGGCATTTCGACCTTGCTGGCGTGGGACCAGCCTTCAGACAGCCCTCCGCTGTGGCACTGAAGCATGGTGGGGAGAGCTCAACCTTTTATCAAAGGGGACAGGTGTTGTTTCGAAGATAAATGGCTTTGAGAAGAAGGACTCTTCTTTGCAGTCAGTAGACATTTAGTGCTACTCTATAAGCTGAAACGCTACTTCCTTCCACAGGGTGCATTTTGAAGCAAAATGTAAAAACAGTTTCCTCCCGAAAAAGGTGCCTGTTTGGTATTCCCTAAGCGACTGTGAAGTCCCCTTTCACAGGAGATATTGCTCAGAAAAGATTTATGAAATGTGGCAGGGCAACATCAAGGCCTTAGAACCATTAATTTAAAATGCCTTTCCCCTTCATCCTCCCGTGTAAATTGCTGAGCAATCATGATTTCTTCTTACCTTCTGCTCTCAGTGATACAGCTCGTGTCATGCCAGGATCACAGTTCCATGACATTAATTATACGCAGCCAAGATACACTTTTTATTTTGTGCCCAAAATGGAAAATAGTGCAAAAGAGCACAGGAGACACTGGCTGTGCTTAGGGAATTTCATTTCAGCTCTGTACTTTTTAAAAAAAAACAACCCTGTGGCTTGAGAGATCTTTCATTTTGAAAGCAGTAAAGGGGTCACTGCTACATTCAGAGCTGCTTACAGTGGAATGCCTTAAAATATAGAATAATAATATCAGGAGAAAATTTCTCAGTCCTGCTTACTTTTGTGTAACTGAAGGTAGATGACATGGCCCAGATAATATTCTGACCCTAACCTAACCCCCTAGATGCAATAAAACTGACCCATATAACTCAGATGTAAGAGACCCAGAGCATCATCAGGTCAGCGAGTCTGTCTCCTCCTGCGGCAGGACTGTGGGATCTGGTACATCCTGCAGTGTGAACAACTTGCATCATTTTAACTACAAATTTACATTATCAGACTTTACCCATACATCAACAGCTGCAAAAATTATAATGCGTTACTTTATATTAAATATGTTGTATAGAAAGAGACCTCTACAGGGCCAAATTCAGATGCTTACCCAGAGCAGGACGGAAGTGGCATGGAGAGCAGCTGACCAGGCACCAGAGGCACGGGGCTGTATTTGTGCTTGCTCTCTCCAGTAAAGCCCTCTCCAGCCCGCGGGCAGCAGCTCCTCAGCAGTCTTCATTGGATCAGCATGGGAACAGTTTTCAAGATCTAGTGTGGCCCCTGAGACAGCTTTGCCGAGGATACAGCTTACAAGGAGGTATTGGTACTCATCCAAATGCCTTGAGGATACTAGGAAGAGGAAAGCCCCCAGCACAGCTGAGAAAAGCAGCTTAAACATCTGGTACCACAAAGCAGCTACACCTCATGTGCAGCCCCACAGGCTCACACAGAGACCAGCACCAGCAAGGTCCTGCCGCTCCCACAGACGCAACAGGAACTGGCAAAAAAACCCCAGTAACCTGGGATGTTCCCAGAGGATAGGCTACAGCTCATGCAGGTTGGCAGATCCTTAAGCACATACATGTCTCTGACCATGCTTCTCTGTGCCTCAGTGCTGGGAAGCTACACAGAGGCGTACATAGCTCTGTAGCATCCTTTGCTCTGCAGGTGGTATGAATGGGGAACGAAATATTTTTACTTCAGCAGCCATGGCCATCTAAATAACACCACTCTACTTTCTTCCTGAACTTCTCTTTCAGTCCTGCCAACAAGTATCCCAGGCTACTCTGTCTGGCAAATGAAGAGTGCTGCTCGCAAACAGCACTAGATGTTTTCTAGATGAGGTTTAAAAAAATAAAAAGAAATTATGGACTTCTCAGCTTTCCACAAATCTGTTTGGATTGTTGTGAAGAAATACTGGTGACTTTTAATTGCCTTTCATACAAAAATTTTCCAATTAGTTTTACATTATTTATGGATCCTCTAAAGCTTTTGCCCTCCTTTAACACTGTGAGCTTAATGAAACTCCTTTGTGATTGATTTATGAATTCGGGTTTAGCATGGCATTTTATGAATCTGACATTTTCACACACATGAAATCCCAGGCACTGATGATACAGTGACCTATTGGTGATCTATATTCTATAAAAGAATACGAGGAAGGACTATAATGGCATAAAAAGGAATCACACATAGCCAACACCTGATCTATTGAAATATCTATTGAAATTTCTTAAAACATGTAGGTAGCCCTTGTGAAAAAATAGAGAATGAATAGACCATTCTAATAGACCATTCATTAGAACTGGTCACAAATTTTGGGGTTTTAGGGTTTTTTTCCCACCTCGCTGTTACATGTCCCTTTAAAGTTTTCTGCCAGAAAAAAATGAGATATTTTTCCTTAGAAAAATTGGTGTGAGACTCCTAGGTGCATGCCAAAAGTCCCACACATGCTTTTGCCAGACAGCTTGGCCGCCACCAGCTCCGGCTGTGACCGGTGTCTCCGTCTCCCCGTAACAGCCCGCGCGGGAGCTCGGGGAAGGACGTGACAGCACCCAGCACAGGAGCGCAGCAGAGGAGGAGAAATCCTGTGGGCAGCGCGGGGGGACCCAGCCTGGGACTGGGACAAACCGAGCGGTGCGACCTTCCTCTGTCCTCAGAAGAGGCAGCAGATCCCTGGCGTAATTCAGGCCTGGAGACAGCAACTGTCCTAGGGAAGGGCAATTATTTATGGTAGAGAAAAGATTCAACTGCAGAGCATTCAACCTTAGCTTTTGTACCTGTACCTGTGTACTTTATCTCTCAACGAGGCGATATTTAAGAATCCTTCAACTTTTCAAGAGCAACCAGTTATTCTCTGCAATCACACAAGACTAACCAAATTCAATATCTAATGAAAACAACAAATGCTACAGTCGTGTTATGCCAGTTTATCTATGTTAAGCTTTTACTGCATCCTTTATTCCTTGCTTATATTTAGGGGTTATTTATTAGTGACTCATATTCTTTCTTGTTATAATGCACTTGATAAAATTGTCCATTTCTGGGAAAAGAAATTAAAAGAGCATACATACCATTTACCATCTCACATACACCATTAGTCACTGAGATGTTTAATGAACTGAAGGATGTCAAAGCAGGTATTAAATTTCCCAGTTACTCAACTAGCACTTGTTTGTTCTGCGGTGTATTTATTTTCCAAGCTCAAAGTAGCCACCACCAGCTCTCTTGCCTTGCTACTCATGCCTGGGCACTCCTAATGCAACAAGTCAGGGACATTCAGGCTGCCACTGATCACACTAGAGAATGGCATTTAGACTGCTTTGAAGAAAAATAGCTAGCTGTTCTTTAACTTTGAGTAGACCTATTCCTATGGAATATAAAACAGGAGCATTAAGTAGTAAACCAAAGAGAAGACCCACTGACTACTGAAGAACAGCTGCCTTACAATATTCCCCAGGCTGACATTGCTCTGCTGGGGATACTATATAGTCCACTGCATCCTGGAAAATTCAGCAAGCCCAAGTAACAACTTCAGAGAGCTCAAACAAAAGAAGGATGCAGAGCAGAACCAAAGAACACAAGGATTTTGTGGTGTTTTGAGTTCTCAGAATAAATTAATAGATTTGAATGCAAAAGAAGTAGCCATGGTAATTTGTCACCTGCTCTGTTTGCATAACCTTATGCACTAGGCATAACACTGTAATAATAGAGAATCTCTCCAGTTCCTCCATAATTCCTACATAAAGTCCAACACTTGTAATTAAATTTCTTTGTATTGGAAGCATATCTTCAGTGGAAAATCTAGCACGTCTCTGAGGAAACTGCACCAGTACTTATCTTTGTTCTTTAAAAGTGCTAAAAATACTTATTTAAAGTTTGAATTTCACTAGCCACAGCTTCCAGGCATTGGCTTATTTTGTGCTGTTTGCTAGATTAAAAAGCCTTCAATTATCTTTTGAAAAGGTGAATCTACCTGTGTGCATATGTTTGTGTGGCAGAAAAGGAGAGTTTTATCTTCAAACCAAGATAATTGTGTTATTTAATAAAATACAGGTAGTACAGAAAAGCAGAAAAGTATTATATTCAGAGCATTTATCCAAGATTCCCTTCATAAATAATTGGTAACATATCACAACTGTTTTTCATGGACTTAGTATGGTATTATTATGAAACCCTTTTTTGTGTATGTATTATCTAAGAGAGAAAAATATAATGTCATTTTTCTCATGACAATGCAGAACAAAGACAGACACTCCTAACTGTGGTAGGACTCATGAAAATGCTCCTCCTCCATCATTCTATCGTGAAACACTGGCTTATTGTAATTAAAAAGCATATTCTCATAAGTATACCTATTTCAATACTGTTAACTCACAGATTTCTTTCATACAAATATGTGAAACATTTATTAATGCATAACATTGACAATTTTTGCTTTGGTGTCAAGGTGTGGTATCAAATACAAACTTCAAAAAAGAACCATGCAATCACAGTCATTAGTGTTTTAATCTTCTGCAGCCAAGTTTTGCAAAAAATAAATCTCATTAATGTGTTGAGGCAATAGGAAACCATGTTATACATGCTGTCTCCGAAACAGATTAGTTACTGAACAAAGTAAGAAAATAGACACACGTGCATGATACCCAGTGCCTGCTAAAAATATTCTATAGAAACTCACTTTTCTTTTTGTGTACACCTGTTGTATTTTTCGTACATTCACCTCTTGCAAAATCTAACTTGGTGTACTGGATTTTTAACCTCCTCAGAGATTACATGCAAGGTTGTGATTTCTAATTATCTTTGCCATGTCTAAATAAGTAAAGCAAATGCCCAAATCTGCTGCCTTTTTCATGAAACATGTCACTGTTTCCAAAACCAGCCATTGAGCAGTGGCAGCAGCTCACACCATAGGGGACAGCAGATGAAAGCTGTGCATGACCTGACCACTCGCCATCCCCACGTGGCCAGAGAGTGGCTGAGGGCAGGTGGCACAGGGGTGCTTTGGTGGCCGGGGTCCCCAGGGCCAGCACGCCACTCAGAAAGGACCAGCAGGTTTCTTCTGCCAGTGACCTTGAGTTTTCCCTATGCCTGGCCCCAAGAGCACCTGCATGTTTCTAGCAGGTTCAGTCTTCTCAATATCACGAAGGCAGATGTCGCTCCCCATTTCTGAGACTCCTCACAGGTCTAGGAAGGGAGTAACTTCAGCTGCAAGTGAGGGAAATCTTCGAGAAAAGTATGACTTCAAAGTGATGTTTTTGACTTTGATCTCGCACATCCTCTCCCCAGACTCCAGATAAAACAATTGAATTTGCTTTTTATCCCACAGCAAGTGGGTGAGCGCTCGGGAGTTTGGGAGGTCTCCCAGGCACATGCACGGAGGGGGCTGCTCGCTGGCACCGGCGAGTAGCACCAGGCTCTGCACCATGCCACCGGAGCCCACCTGGCTGAGTGTTAGCAGCAACGCAGCACACGCTGGTGACAAACCAAAGACGTCCCTGGAGTTACCTCCCATCAAACAGCTACCAAGCAAGGGAGTCGAACCATCTCTGTCTGCCTTTGCAGCCTCCTTCTGCAACATCAATCTGCATTCACTTCTGTCATGCACTTAGGTTGTAATTAAAATCAGATCTCTAAACTGGTAAATTCAACGTTCTGATGGTTTTGGAGTTAATAAGCTGAAAATCATTTCTACAGCATATGCAGTGTACAGACTCAGTCATCAGGGGTGACCACAGTCCTCAAAAGACAAGAACAAAGAACAAATAAACCCTTCTTTTAGGAATGTTTGCTGCTTTTCCTTCTTCCAGCTGAAACTAGAGGTTTGGTTTCATGCCACATTTGACAGCATGGATGGAGTGCTGCAGGGCGTGCCACAAAATACTGCCAACTTGTCAGCTCCATCGCGCGCGGTAAGTATGAACGAGCCACAGTAACTGTCAGCAGTTAACAGAAAATAAGGTGCCTACCTGCTTGCTCTGTACTACGAGCTCATTAGCTGCTGGTTGTTGCACAGGCTGAGTTTGATGTCTTAATTTTAGCATGTAGATTTTAAATAGACATGATTACAGCAGACATGGGATATACTCGTGGCTGATGCTCTACTTCAGCCTTCGGATTTGGAGAGAACGAGTTTTTAAGCAGAGGATTTTCCAGCCAAGAAGAATAGTTTCATGCTCAAACATGTAACCACGGGCTAAAAACATGGAAACGAAACTTAGCTGTGACAATGTACCTATATGGGCTAAGCAAATTAATTCAGTACACTCACTTTTCTTTCTAGTAATCTCAATTACCTGTTCCTCCTCTGTATCTGAGACAAAACCATACACCCAGAGCTTCCAGATTACACAGAAAATGTCTTTGAGAGCACAGAGGACAGTATCCAGATTTCTCATTTGTTGTTTTCCCAAATTACCTGGTTGACCAAAGTGGCAACGCGCATAGCAGCAGCCACACTGCTGCAGAGACAGACGGCTCTCAGCTCACTTTGTAAGGCTGTGCCCTTGGGGGACAGCAACTCTGATTTGGGGCAGCACCTGCTGGCATGACCAGGAAGTGTTGAACTATGGAGGCACTTCTGTTACACCCAATATGAGTAGTTTTCTGAGGAAGCCTGCAGCAGCCCAGACCCAGATATCCTGCATCATTCTCAAGCTGCTGGATCAGCAGTGCTCTCTGTAGGGAAAAGCACTGGGAGAAGGCTACAAGTGAAGTTCTTGCAAAGAGATAGCCAGACAGACTATCGCCTCCTACCAGAAAGCTCAGCTCTGGAGCAGCACATTCATTCTCCTCCTGACACCAGCCACGTCTTTGCAGAAGGCGTGTTGTATCCTAGGAGACAGCAAAGAGGGACAAGTTGGGGAACATCTACCAATACCTTCCACCTATGAGATTTCTGCACTTGGCACTTGCTGTCAGTCCTTCACAACCACCTCTTCATCCCAATGTAGCTGCAAAGGCCTCAGAACCATAACCTGGAAGACAGCCATGTTGTTGAAGGAAAGTCCCTCTGTGCAAGAGATGAACTATGAGAGACGAACTACTTTATTTGAACTTGAAAAGTAGTTTTAATGAAGTTCCATCTGACTTTTTTTGGTTATTGTTCAGGCAGGTATTAAAGATCTAACAAATTGCCAACATTTGCATTAATTGGCATTTATATTACAGTTAAATGCAGATGGCAAGTGCCTGCAGGCTGGTTTCCTTATCTACATTTGCCATTCCACTATAGCTGTGTAAATCTGCTTTCAAACAGTTAGAGGAACAAAACATTGAAAAAGTGTCTTCTGAATATGGTGTAGTTACTTTCCTGAACAAGTTCATTTTGACAAGGACAATAGCAATACATTTAAAAAAATCCTGTGCTATTCACCCAAGAGCAGTCACAGAGAGGAGACTGTACTCAACAAAAGCAAAGTCTGTAAAGTAAATAAGGGGTACATGCGCAGATTCTGTAGGCAACTACTGACACAATACAAACCCCATTACCCCAACTGGCACAAACTGGGAAGAGCAGCATTCCTCAAGTGAGCAGCATAAGGGGAACTGGGTAATCCTGCATGAGCCTCGAGTCTGGATTCGGAGCGATGCTCCAGCCCCGTGGGAAGTCGTGGGCTTGCTGAAAGAACAGTCACATGAAACTCAGAAGCCTGGAGTAGAAAGTCAGAGTAGGTGATCAAAATAACAGCTCTTCCTTGTCTTGTCGCAGTCAGTCTGGGCAACCCTGTGCTGCATCTGCAGCTGAAGTGCAGTGACAGCCACAAGTTCCCACTGCATCAATCCCCAGCTTTTCATCCCTTTTTCTGTTTCAAATATGCGACAATACCAGCTAACTGTTTTCAGCTAGGTGAAAGTTTATCTTCATTAGCAGAATAGATACTTTATGCTCAACAATTTAAATAACTAGATATCTAAAGAAGAAGTGTGGCCATCCACTGTATTCAAAAGCAGCCGAGTTATTTACCATATTGCTAGGTGAAACATGTTGCTATCCCCCACGTCTCTTTATCACCTTTGCAACAGCTCTAAATAAATTAGTTGTGGTACAATGGCAGAACATAAATATTTCAGCCAGGAATGCTTAAATTGCAAAAACCTGTCTGTAAATCCCCCATATGTGATAGCCAGTCCCTCAAAATTTGCTGTTAAAGCCAAGTAAATAGATAGCACAGATCATAACTAGTTGGGTGTAAGTATTCCCAAGAACCAGATAATTGCTGATGACCGCCAAGTGCTCCTGATGCTGTTAATCCCCTTTGCCACTCAGAGGGGTGCTACCTCTGTGAGCCTCCCCTTCCTTCCAGCCTCCCCAAAAGCTCCCTTCTGCTGCTGGCTCATATGAAGGGGAAGCTGGGAAAACAGGCAGGTTTGAGGAAATAGATAAGACACAACAGCCATCAAAACCTGTCCACTGAGGATCTGCAGGATCTTTATCTTCTCCCATACTTCTGGCCTTCCTCAGTGATTTATCACGCTGAAATCCTCTGTCAGGTTTGATTCAAAGTCCACAGTCCTCCAAAGCTTGTTTTGTAATATATTTATGACATTTCTGGAATGGTAAAAGTTATACAGCAAAAAGTTGTATAATTTAGGGTTGGGGTTTGTGGGTTTTTTTTGTTAGAAATTAAAAGAAGTTACAAGCTTCTTTCAACAAGACTGAGACAGTATTTTGGTTTCCCTTTTTCATTTCTAAGCTCATACTCACCTACTATTTTGGAATTACTGTTATTAGAAGAGTGTCTGGCACCCCTCACTGAGCTCAGAGCCTCATTTACTGCTATTAGCCCAGCAAAGGTGTATTGAAAAGTGTTGCACCTGTGGTATTCATCAAATGCAATTCTCCCACCTTAGAGCTTTATTCTTTCCCTACTAATTCTCTGAGTAACTCTGATTTTTCGCACAATTTTCTCTGAATCACTAATTATTACATTTGATTCCCATTAATATGAGCAGCTAATATTATTTGAAACAGTCTGTCAAGAGGGCAGACCATCTAATTTTGTATGGCTCATATTTGTATGTGTTTCCCAAATATAGGTGTAAGTAATTATAGTTAATTAGTGTTTAGTGCCAAGTATGAGCCAGACAAAGCTTCCAGCTCTAAATATATGTATATAATCCATATATACGCACACACACACACACACATATATATATAGGTTTTCCTGCATGGACCCAATTCTATAAAGCATTTAAGCACCTGCCTTGGAGCTTGGTGCTTTCCTAGCTAAAGCCTAATTCTGTATATTTTCACAGACATTGTTTCTAGATGCTAATGCAATGTGAATAATGTTAAAGTGGAATGCTGAGAAGTTGGCAAAACCGCTCTCTCTGACTGAAAATGTAACCTGAGTTCAGTGGAAACCCTCCTGCAAGGTTTCCTCTGTTCCCACAGCCTCCGATCCCACCGCACCCGCTGCACTGAAGCTCTGTTTTCCAACTCTCAGAAAACATCCATCAGTAACCAGACTAGCGAACAAAGAAGCTATTTGCATCACCAACTCTAGTAGCAAGATAAGATCTACATGACATTAAAAATAACAAAATGTCCAAAAGTTCTTGTGCTTTTGTGAGCAGGCAGGGATGCAAAGAGTGTATGTACTTGGAAGCTCTGCACCAGCTTCACAAGAATGGGTTCTGTAGATCAATGCAATTTATTCTCATCATTCTGAGCTGATGGAAAATTATAGGTGTGAGGATTTCAACCAAGCGTGTTTTTCATTAAAAGTATCAGAATAAAATCACAGAAGTTTCATATTGGAAATGCTGCCTTACTGTAATGAAAAGATGTAGTTTAGCTGCCTGGTGATTCTGGTGTGGGCTAGCACAATGACTTCTATGAGGACAAGCCACAGCAGCTCCACAAGTGAGAGCCAGTGACACATGGGATAAGATGCTCTGGCCAAGAGTCCCACCTGCAGATAAGACTACAGAGGTGGCGCAGCTGAAAAACAGCTTGGTGTTTCTCAGGACAGTCATTTCTAAACTGAGCACTTTCACATGAAAGTTTACAGTTTGGGGATGAAAAGGGTGGGTTTTTTTTCCTTTTTCCCCTGAGTCATCATCCCCTGAAGAAAATTACTTCCAGTGATAGGGAGGACAGGCATTAGCCTGGAGGTGGTGCTTTCTGCAAGAAATAGCCTGATAATCAAAGAACCACATTCCCTATCCCTTCTTCTGTATGCATCTAAAAGCTATATAAAAGTGGAAATAAAAAATGCCCTCACATTTTGGTCATTCTGTGTTCTCAGATAACCTTTCCCTATGGAAACAATGACGTTGTACTGTGGAAGGAGAGGGAGATGTCAGGGCAAAAGCATTACTTTTCTCCTCAATCATATCAGAACACTAGAAATTAAGAAATCTCCTTTTTGTTATTGTATTTCCATTACTAAATGCTGATACAAATTATTTCCTTTAATCTCCTTGGGCAGGCGAGAAATACCATATTGTTTTTTAAATTAAAATAAGCTCCCCATTATGGACTATGCATAGAATGATACATTAAAAAAAAAAAACCTTACTAGAAGTGTAAAGTGTGGTAAGAAAGTGTGCTATTAGAGAAAAAAATAATGTAATTTATCTGATGACCTGTTTCTCAAACGAATTCTTCTTTTTAAGAAGCTAACACGCTATCAGTGACTAAATTCAGGTTAATAAGAGCATTGTTTACTCATTCTTTGCTGACGAGGTTTGACTGATGTTCTGAGAGATGCAATTCACCATCTGAATCTTCTGCCCAGGATTATATTGCCAATAGGTCCCTCTAGCAGGAGGCATAGTTTTTGTTTGTTTTCCCCCAAGCTGTTTAAAATTATAAACATATGGTGCAAACATATAACAATATTATGTCAACCCAAACTGGAATGTGAGTTTGTAACAGAATCTTCTCTAAAATAAACTAAACCATCTCTGAGACTTTGGTCCATCTACTGGTCTGACATTTTTAAGAAGATTTTGGACTTGTTTTTTCCTTTTATAAATGACATCCAAGGAATAGAAAGGTAATATATGCCAATTTCCCCACACAGACATTGACACGCTGCCAAATGCAGCCCAATGCAAAGTAAGCTGACTTCCATGGAAATGCACCCACTCAAAACAGAATTATGTTTGTTCTACTTTTCTTTAAAAGGCCATACAATCCTTCTGTTTAATTTGAGAAGCCAGGAATAACTTTGTAGCATAACCCATGTAATAAAGAAAACAGCTCCCGTTGGGAGTTCTTCATATTGTACATGTAGCTTACAGAATAAAGGGAGCTGACTTACTACAAAAAAAAAAAAAGGAGGCTAAATCTGGTTGATGTAGTGGCTCAGCAGACAGGAGCATAGACTCCACTGAATTATAAATGTCACAGTTGACTTCCCAAGCCACTGACCAGATCTGGGAAGTAAAGCAGTGGCTGGCACTGGCAGAGCCGCATTATCTATTGATGCATCCTGCCCTATGGTAAAAATATCTGTTCGTTAACCCACCCTGCATTCTCCCCTCGGCTACCTCTGTGGTTTGGGAGTTGTGCAAATATGACTAAAGGCAGAATAAGAATGCAAAACAGAATATGTTTTAACTTGTAGTAATTACAACACATTACATGTACAATTGTAGTAAATTTCCTGGCAGCTTGGACATTGTGTATCACAAACAGTCTGAACTTTAGGGTTGCTGCACAGGCTGAATTCGTGTTTGGAGAGTGAAGGCTGTGGTGTGCAGCACGGCTGCAGCGGGGATGGTCTTTGCTGGGGCCATATCCTTCTTCAGGTCCACTTCACTCAGCACCTACGATTCTGCGCTGGGGACACTGCTGAGACACCAGTCAGTAGTTCTCTGCACATTGCTCACCAGCTCCTTAACCCCTTTTGGAGTGAAGCAAAGCAAAGAGCTTTAGGCATTTACCTGGGAGTCAGAATACAAAGATGGGCTGACAGCAGATCTGTTTTACATCTGCTGGTGGCTTCTCGCATTTTCAGTGAACGACAGAAACAAGGCTCCTTCTTATTTAAAAAATAACCAACAATGACCTAAACCAAAATATTGCTGCTTTAAAGCTCATTAGACTTTTTCTAATAACTTGAAGAATGCAACCATGTTTCCTGCACTTTTATTAAAATGCCCCAAACTTAAATTAATTGTCTCGGGAAAGAAAACACGTAACATATATTGCTCAACCCACAATAATGTCTTTCTTCCGAGCCATTTGGAAGAGTCTGATGAAGGATTGTGCAGATGGCTGTCATGCCGGGAAGACATTTTCACAGCAGCATCCTCTGTGCCCGAGTCTGCCCCGCAGCGCAGCAGGGCTGGGGACTCAGCACCAGCCGCTGCCACCAGCACCTCTGAAGAATAATGACTTCCACATATGCCCTAGCTGTTTCCCCCAGAATGGTAAATATTAGGCTTTTCATTTTAGATTGACAGGGCTATTAGGGCTATTAGGCCCTTTAAAAAAAAATCTTAGAGTAAAAACAAGGTACAAATTTTTAATGCAAAAGTGGACTGAGAGAAGACAAATGCCACCATGGCCAGGTTGGCCAGCATCACCTTGCTCATGAGAGTGGCCGCAGAGCAAGGCAGCTGCTGAGCACTGCAGAGCTGGGACCGGGACTGGCTCCAGCCCCCAGACCCTGCTGGGGTTTCTGCCTGTTGGAGAAGACCGCCTGCAAGGCTCACCTTCACGTGGGCTCCTGTAGCACTGCACAGAAGTCGGTATGAGAGTGCAGGAGTGTGGCTTATGGCAAGGTGACAGCTCCGTTTTGAGCGACTGCTGTCATATAACCTGAACCTGAAACAGGTAAGCTTCTCCGAGGTGTCCCCTGACTTGACTATGTGGTCCAGCTGCTCCCAAAGTACTGCTCTGGACCCCGGGACAGGGGAGAGGAGGAGAGGGGAAGGGGTCTGTGGCCATGGTGTGTGAAGCAGGAGCGTGCACGCAATGTGTATGTGCAAAAGGAGCGAAAAAGCATAGGAACCCCCTCTGTTCTCCTTCCTCCAGTTAATCTACAGACAGGGGTGAAAAACAAAGGAATTTTTCTAAGATTTGGTTCTTCTTATGGAAGTTTTGCAAAATGAAATGCAGATTCTTTTCCTGTCTTTCCAAGTGAACAGCGAGGCCTCTAGAGTTTTGCTGGTGGGTTTTTTCCTTATTTTTCTTCAGTTGTACCTGAGCACATAGTAACATTAGAGGAGATGCTGTTGGTCTAACAGTGGAAATTTTGCTGCTTAACCTGTGCCTGCCCCATCTCCACACAGGGAGGCATGCTGAAGAGACTGATAACTAAAGCTGCCTGCCTCTTGGCCTCCCCATCCTACAGTACCATGGAGACCAGGTGCATGGAGGTTACCGAACAGTAGGAAAGATATTTTTGTCATCTAACTTGAAGCATTTTGTCACCTTCCTCTTCACACAGAAATAGCAGCAGGTAGAAAAAGCACATTTGTCAAAACAAGGGTAGCTTGTTAAGGACTTGAGTGCCTTTTATGCAGAGGGTTCTAAATTTGATACCCTGTGACAGATGTCAAACAGTACAGATTAGTATTTTGAATCTAGGAATCACTTTCTACACAACTGAAGAAACTTAGCTACAGCATAAAGTATCTTGCAAGCTCTTTGCTATTTCATTAGGTGTCCAGTAGCAACTTCATATGTGGCACAGAAGGGCCACGTTCTGCAGAAAGACTCAGGTATTACCATTTGGTAACCTGCAAATTAGTCTCAATCTGCGAAAGAAAATCTTCAAGATATACCTTCTATTAATTCAACAAGAAAAAATTCCCTCTTTTCTGCACCATTTTCTTGTACGATAGTCTGTCCAGTTTTATTTAGTGTGCAGAATTTAACCTATAGGCCAAAGTAATTTTCCATTATTTTATTGCCATATTTTTCAAAGATTGTCTGGTATGTACCAAAGCTGCCATTCATCTGAGATTACTGGAAGAAAAGGTTTTCTGTTTTATTGCACAGTTCTGAGACAATATTATTCCAGCTCAGTTGCCTAAGATTAGGGTTCTGTTTTTATACACCTCTGCTTTCCAGGGGTTCACAACGTCTACAGTGAACAGACACCATAGGTTTGTAATGCCTTGGAAAAGTCAAGCTAGTTTTGTTTAATTTTCTAAATAGTTACTTCTGAGTCTAACCTTAGGTATAAGCTGTGAACATGTTGTCTCCCAGAACATGTCCGAGATTCTCAAATGTGTTCAGGTTTAGCCTAATTCTACACCCACTGTTTACTTAAAAACATTAAATGTATATGATTTCCATAGTTATGGAGAAACCAATACTGAGCACTTCTGAGAATCCCATCTTCATCGGTTATAGATTGTAACTCTGCCATTAGCCTGGATTTGCAATATTGAAACGGAGAATAAAGCTTCTTCCAGAAATGTTAAGATTGGACGTGCACAACTCTGTTTCAAACCAACAGGTTAAATGACTGAATCATAAACATAGAGAGCAGCACACGTGGCAGCACGTGGTGCGTGCAGACGCAGGGCGAGTACCTCAAACTGCAGAAGAATCCCCCAGGGAGCCAGGGGGGGCATGAGCCATAGGAAGGGCAGGGGCTTGGGGACCACGGCCCCCGCTTTGGTTCGGAACACGAAGCCACCCCTCTTCTGCTACTGCTCGGCTGACTGCCAGGCTGCACTTGCCTTTCTGAGGTGATGCTTATAAATTCCAGCTTGTGGAGCCTGTTTCGATGGTGCCCCATCGATCATTATTTCCATGATTTATAAGTGGCTGTCAGTGGCACGAGTAGTGCTCTATGAAAAGCTCTGTTCCACGGACGGGACCTCGTCAGCGAGAGCAATGGTTTCCTCCCGACGGTTCTGCTTGGAAAAGCTTTCATTTAGCCAGATTTCCACCACCATCTACATCCGAAATTAGACACTTGTTTCCCGAGACTGTTCATTACACCACACATAGCTCCTGGTGGCTACAGCATTTTATTAGTGCAGCTGAAAATAGCCTTCAAATATGAAAAATGAAACCTGAGCAGTTTTATTATTTCCAGTCATCTGAAGCCAAACATTCCCACAGTAGAATAAGACTCAAGAACAACAACAAAAGTCCAAAAATCTCCCTAAGAGACTAGCTGAAATGATACAGATTAGTCTGTGTATGTTGCTTTTAGTTCATATTTAGTTTTCCTATCAGAACATAATGATTATGGGAAACCAACACACAGTGTAATTATATTACATCAAATGATTCAATACAGTAAGGCAAATATTTTCTGGATTTGATATTATTTGGTTTGGTTTTGTATTTCAGCTGTAATGATAAGAAGTTTTCTTAATGTTTCTGACAAAACTGTTTTAGGCAAATACTTTGTAAAAAAAATCCTTGATGGCATGAATACAATTGGGGATCTCCCATGACAGTCACAAGTCGTGTTACAGAGCCACACTGAAATTTATCTTAAAGGATGCTTTTTGTATGAAAGAGAAAAATGACTGAATTCTACATTCACAGTGAGGGAGAAAACCAAAAGTACCTAATCATAGCATAACTGAGTTAAATGAGAAGAAAAAACAGCTTTCGAAACACAGAAAGGACTCAATTATTTCATATTTTTTTTCCCTCGGCACTGTTACACTTTCTTTCCTAATCTATCCTGTGGTTTTTCTGACTGAAAACATTTGTAAGCCAGTATCTGGCATACCTGTAGGTGGAAAATATTTATTTTGAAAAGAGAAAAATCCAGCCTTGTCCCAATTGAACCTAGCAGCAAAACTTGATTTAATTCACAGTGAAGACAAAGGGAGCGGCCCCAATACAGCCTTGGGTTTATTTTGGTCCTTTGGGCTCCACTCCTCACCACTTCCAGCAGCACACACAGCCCGGCAAGGCCAGCCCCTCCCGGGGACCGGCACCGACTTCTGCACGCAGCTGGTAATTGCGGAAGATTTGCTGACAGAGAAATCTTCCAACCAGTGTGTTGGCCAGTGTAACACGTACGAGGTTGTCTAAAATACATAAGATTATCTACTATAATTTTATGTGTATTTTTACACATAAAAATATCATTGCTTTCTTGACCTCCGTGGTATATTATAAATGTAAGTTTTGCACTTTAAGCGACCTTTTACTGTTTTTCTTCTCTTTCCTTTCTGTACTCCCTCATCAGTTTAGCAGGGACTTCTTGATTTACCTTCTCTTTTCCATTCAATATTTGTTTTTCTACACACTTCACAAGTGCCACAGCATCTACAGTTCATTGTATTTGATCAAGTTAGATCACATATACATAGTGAAGTCCCTGAAACACACAGCCACTGCAAGATGAATTAAGAAGGTCATACAAGCTCTTAAAATCACATTTTATGAAACCAGCAGAAAAGCCAGCGGGTAATAAAAGGCAGTCAAACCACAGATCCTGCAGAAAGTGAGTGATACAAGGCAGCAGGTTGACCACTGTTTATTGCCTGCCAGCTAAATAAAATGGGATGCGACTTATTACTTGCTGGCTTTTCTGCCAGTTTGATAAGATGTAATTCACGTTTTGGGAGGTGAGGCTGTGATCTCCTTCAACTGTAACATTCCCTTTGCTCTCACTGAATCTGTCCCTCTCCGCCTCGCTTAAACACTCACGTGCTAATGGGAAAATGTTGAGGGCCAGTTCCCGTACTGGTATGTAGAGGCTTGTTTCTGATGGTGAGAATAACACTGTTTCAGCAAATTACTAGCTCCTTCCCCTACCCCAGGCAAAATCTGAAGAGTGTTATCCCATCTCTGACTCGTTCTAGTTAACACCAGAAAGTAAAACCTTTTTTTGTTTTCTGAGTTAGGAGAACAGAGAACCAGCAACTGCCCAAGCTTACGACTGTGTCAAACCCAAACACACATTTCTAGGCAGAAAGCACCGCTCTGGGGGAGGAGATTGCTTCCCATGGTGACTACAGCGTGCCTCCAGACTATGGAGACTATGGAGACTCCAGACTATGTCTGGAGTATGTAAACCATAAATGTGAACATTTCCTGAGATTTAGTTCAAGCTCCAGACATCACAAAGTGAATCCAGGTAACTGCACTTTGGGCAAGAAGGCTAGGTAGATTACATACAGATGTAAAAACGATTGTTAAGAGCAATTTGTCCCTGGTACAATTATTCGTTATGCAGCAACTGGAAAGAGTGGTGGTGTCTGCTTGTGTATACATGCATTGGTGCTTGTGTTTGCTAAGTGGGACAAGTGCAGAAAGCTAGACTTGGCTCTCCTCAGCCTCAATAGGGCAAAGGGTCAGATAGATACTGAAAATCTGCAAGTCCTCAAAGTATCAGGGGACCTCAGAGGACACAGGACCTCTGAGGCTGGAGAGCCTTGCTGTGCCTCCCTGTCCCCACAACTCCACAGCTCTTCTACAGGAGATGGAGTGGAGCCAGGCTGCGGCTGGGTGAGGCATAGGACTTACCGATGAATTAGCAGTAAGTCAAAGTCATCACAACCAAAAAATGTGGTGTTTTGAACACAAAAGACCAAAATCTGTTTGACCAAAAATGTGTATTCAGCCACAACAAACACTCCATTACATAATGGGAAATTTACCCTACATTCAAAGGTCAAACTGTATACCAGAAATCCATACACTCAGAAACGATTGACCAAACATAGCTGTTCTCCCAAATCATGAATCAGAGCTCCCAAATGTAACAAAATCAGGCAAGATGGAATCAACAGCTACTTGTGGCGAATGCGATCCCACTCACAAAATTCAACATGGAGAGGAAATTTAGCTCCTAGGAATAGATGCTATTTGTCATTTGTTTGCAGTTGCCCAGCTGATCAACTCCCAGCTGCACACCAACTAAACATCAGGGGATTAACTCAGCTTTGATATGGAGTAATCGGTCTATTTGGTCTTTGAGCTGTCTCTCACATCTTCACATTTCCTTAGAAACACATGACATTATTACTGCACCAATGAACTCTAAAAATGGTAGTTAAGCCAAATATTACATGGACTGTGAAAGAAACCTCTTGAATAACAAACACGTAAGCAGGACCTTCTCTACTTTGTAATTAACTAAAAGCTGTTTAATAGCATCCTAGTAAAGACTACAAGGATCACTAGCATCACTACATATATACTATATCTTAATGTGTTGCTCACAACACAAAGAAATTTCTTAGACTGAATTGTCATAGGCTGCAGTAGTTGACGTTGCCAGGAACTGCTTGTGTGATGAGGAAATAGCCTAGCCAGTGGGAAAATATCCTAGCTGATTAGTTCCTGCTGTTACTCTGCTTTCACTGAGGTAGATAGAAATATTTTGGCTGGTTTTCCAGAAAGTCAAATGCGTCAACCAGAGTTGTATTTTATATACATTTCCTAATGTGATAATGTAACATATTCACAGTGATTTAGAGGGACGGCAAACACAGAACTCCAGTTCTCCTCTGTTTACTGGTGATACCAACTTGTATAGGATGAAAATATCAGCCACATAGCAGCAGCCAGTGCAAGTTTACAAAATTTTGGGCCACTGCACGTAGGTTCATTCTGGCTGTACACACCTACATGCATGCACACAGAGACCCCGATCAGGCACCATACGGCTCTATCCTTTGACACATCACAGACACTTTAATTTTGTTCCTGACACAGCACAGTAAACCCATGGCCATCTCAATCATAGTCCACTTGAATACTAGTGAAAAAGAAAACAGAAAACAGAAAGCCACACAAGTAGGGGCCAAAGGAGGACTCCTTAATTTGATGGCTGAACATGATCTCTCCCATTTGGATTTCTTCCATGAGTATGTACCAGCCGCTGCAGCATGGAGGCATTAGGATTCTTCTACAGAAAAACTGCTGCTAAAATGTCTGTTGCTTCCCATTCTGGAACTGTACTTGTAAATACAAGTTGGGGGGTTATTTGTTTGTTTGCTTTTCGTACACGTGCTGCCACTGTGTCATGCACTGACAGTCTTGCCCCAAAAGTTAAGTGAATGTTCAATATCTATTACAGCTTCCTACCATTAGTATTCATTTGCAGAAGCCTGGGACACCTCACCCATTAAGTTCAGATACATGTAATTTGTTCTTAATGTATGCTCATTATTTGCTATGAAAATGTGAAAGCGATTTCTACACAAGCCTTTTATTCAATATAATTTTGTGCATAGCCAAACAGGTAGAATAAATAGCACTGGTTCTATTTTTGAATCTTTGCATCATGAGGGTTAGGGTTCCAGGCACTTGTGTTGTTACAATGCAGTCCGAAAATCCACGCCACCAGCAGATGATTCGAAAGCATACATTTAATGGTAAGCTGTCAAATACGTGCCAAGCGTTGCTTTAAAAAGAATTCCTCAGGAAAGATCCAAATCTATCGAACTCTCATCTTTGAACTTCTTACTTCCAAACCAAAATTTCAGTAATATTTTGTTAAGCAATGATAAATACTTTATTAAATATGGTAATTAATATTTTGCTATAAAATTGCAGCCAGTTATTTAAAGATTACAATAATTTAGTCATTATAATAATTTAACAACAGAAGATATATATAATTCCTATTTTGAGAATCAGACAGAAACATTATTTCATCTCACCTACCTTATGCTCTATCTGAATTCAATAATTCCCTAGCAGTGAACATTGGCTAACAGTCCTTTGCTAAGAATAAATCAATGAATCTCCTTAATTAACCAGTAATGCCCATTGTAAGTTAAGGCTTCTACATCCGCATGTTTTACAGAGCAACAGCCAAAAAATTAATGTTCTTGTCCTTTACCAGCAGCCTCGTTCAGAAAAAGAGCAAGGTGCATGCTAAACTGAATTTCTCCATATCTTCATTCACTTCACTACCACTAGGTGGTCAAGGCAGGCCTGCCATAATTTTTCAGACCAGTGTTGCACAGTTCATGAGCCTTCTGCTTTCACAGAATGAACATCAACCACATAATATGAATGATGGACCCAGAATCCATTTTCTTGTTATATGAATCCCAAGTTTCCATCCTTGCCAAGCAAGTTCAGGACAATCAATACACAAAACTTAGACTAATTTTAGTTATTACTTTGGGCAGCAGAGATACAAGAATGAAGAGTAAATTAGTCAGCATATTTTTCCACGGGTTTTTTTGGTTTTTTTTTTTCCAAAAGGAAAGGGACTGTTGATTTTTAACTTATGCTAAGAACATTTTTGTGGTCTGAATATACCAACCCTTCCATTTACGTCTGTCTGAAGTGTTACTTTCAAAGGAAAATCACTTTGGTAGGTGCAGAAATAACAAAAGTTTCAAACTGTCAATTAAAAGGGTCATTAAAAAGCCAGAAGTTAAGCAGATAGCTACAAATACTTCTTGGAACTTCTTTTCACCTATAAGTTTCCAATAAGTTCAGCGGTCATAGGGGTACCAAAATGACAGTCTTGACTTTTAGACCCTTCTGTGTCTGAAGACATGCAACGCGTACATGACATGCAATGCAGAAATGCAATACAGAAATAGGGGAAATTACCACCATGAGGAGAATATGCCACCCTTAGCATGAGAGAGCAATCATCTGCTCACAGTTCAAAAATGCTAATTGTAAGGATGCTTTTTGAGACACAGACAGTTGAAGTATTTGGAAGAGTGAGAAGCTACCAATTTATTTTAAAGGAATGAGCAGTAGTAGTAAGGCTACTCATAATATAAGATGGTACTTATAAATATAAGATATTATGAGAGTGACAGGTATGGACCATACTGCATTTCTCCATACTGCATACTGCTGGGACATGAATGTGCTGGTTACTTAGAATGTGCTGGTTTTGGCAGGGATAGAGTTAATTTTCTTCATAGCAGCTAGTATGGGGCTATGGTTTGGATTTGTGCTGGAAACAGTGTTGATAATACAGGGGTGTTTTAGTTGTTGCTAAGCAGTGCTTACACTAAATCAAGGACTTTTCAGCTTCCCGTGCTCTGCCAGGTGCACAAGAAGCTGGGAGGGGACACAGCTGGCACAGCTGACCCCAACTGGCCAAAGGGCTATTCCATACCATATGGCGTCAGGCTCAGCATATAAAGCTGGGGAAGAAGGAGGAAGGGGGGGACATTTGGAGTGATGGCGTTTGCCTTTCCAAGTCACCGTTACGCGTGATGGAGCCCTGCTTTCCTGGAGATGGCTGAACACCTGCCTGCCCATGGGAAGCAGTGAATGAATTCCTTGTTTTGCTTTGCTTGTGTGCACGGCTTTTGCTTTACCTATTAAAGTGTCTTTATCTCAACCCACGAGTTTTCTCACTTTTACTCTTCTGATTCTCTCCCCCATCCCACCAGGGGGGAGTAAGCGAGCGGCTGCGTGGGGATTAGTTGCCGGCTGGGGTCAAACCACGACAGACTGAAATAGCCCTAGCCAGTATGGCCAAGCTGAATTTTCTGACCAGAAGAAAACCCAAACAGCTTTTCTAACAGTTGTTTCTGAACCTTTGTGAATCCTTTATGCAAAATTTCTTTACTCCTGATTGTATAAAATTTCACTAGGTGGGAAAAATTAATTCAGAAGAAGAGGACAGCTTTCTATTTTAAGCATTAAGAAGGCACCAGACCTACTAATGTCTTCTTAAAGAGTGATGTTCCTGGGTTTTCATCTAGGTTATGGGTGTAGAACAGGAGCCACAAAGATGAATGAACTCCCAGCAGCTCTTCCAGAGATACTTCAGTCTAAAATGGCTAAACTAGGACATACTCACATATTGACCAGGTTACTTGGAGATCACGGTCTGTTTCAAGCTACACCTGGCATACCACATAGGGTAAGATGTGGAAGGGTATTTGTGAGAGAAACGAGAGTTGGCTGGAGAGGTGCAGGATGCTGCACGGTCTCCTCCGGCTGCACTGTAACAACCTCGCTTCCTTCAGCAGGAGCTTTTGTCCAGCTGCTTTGTTTGCTCTGTGATTACACGTGTGAGCAACGACAATTTATGAGTTCACACAGGCCAAACGAAAGGCTAAAATTTTTCATACCAAGAAAATGACAGGAGAGGGAGTCAAGTGAAAGGTCAAGTCAAAGGCTGTGAGAAGTTAAATACAGATGAGTCAACAGCCCACATGTGGACACATCCCAACAACAAAATGCTTCTGCACTGTAATATCCTCACTAAATTTTTCAGTTCCCTGACTGAAACATTTTAGGCCCATTAACATGATTCCTCTAATAGTGCAGACATGCTTTTTATGCAGGGATGCCTCTGGAGATGTGATAACTGGAGGAATATTCCTCTCTATCAGGAGAACTGTCGGAGGAAATTACTCTCATATGTGTGCACAGAGCTCCTCCAGAAGAGGAAGGCTGCTCCCTTATGGGGAGATGAATGGAAGCTCAAGAATGATGTAGGCTTTGGTTATTCCCTTTTGTTTCTTGCTTGAAGCACTTTTAGATTATGTTAGGAGTTCTTAAGCACTAGAAGTAAATGAGAATTTCCATTTACTTTTCTTGTAATTTAATGTTTGGCAAACTGGAAAATATACACATTAATAGATCTGCCAGGCTCAGAAACATCTGGTTTAGCAAATTAATGAGTCTGCATGAAAAAGAGGGAAAACTGTAATGCCATGACAAGCTTTTCTTCCCTGACAGGCTACATACACATTAGCTGAGTGTCCAGTGCCTCCTCTCCAGCAGGGGTTTAGGGGCTAACCAATGCAAGTAGGAAGATTTCTACTGACATCAGCGATTTCTGTGGTCTTTGAATAGATGTTAACGACTGTACCTTGCTCTAGTAAACTGCTGGGGGAACTTTTTATTGATTCTAATGGCAGTTCAGTCAGTCCACAGCTAAAAAAAAAGTTAAAAAAATATATATGGGAAGCAGAAATTCTCTGAGAGAAGGTGTGATACATAACTCTGGATGGGTATAAAAGGAAGAATAAATCCTCCTGAAGTTGTCCCAAGGAGATCAAAACAACTTTTAGAAAATTCTGTTTCTTTTTAAGTTAAGACAGGAACAGTCCACCAATGCGTTTTATATTGCCAATTTGCAACACAAGGCTGAAAAAGGGGGGAGCAAGACCCAGAAAGGCTGCAATGAATTGTTTTCCTGCTGAAGATTCACAGGTGGCCTGATAGACAGTGGTACAGAGGAGGCTGCAAGGACCCTGGGCACTATTGTCAGCGTTGAGGTGAACTGCAGACCTGCCTCGTCTCTTACACAAATGCATTTTCCTCATGTTGATGGGGTGCCCATTTTCCTCCCACCTCAGGCTCACTAGCTCCTCTATCTCATACGTTTTCAGAGTAGCTACTTCTCAGTCCCAGACACTAGACACAGCAGGTCTGTGACCAGCTCTATCAGGCACGCAGGGCAGAAGTGGCTCGCTGAACAGAAGCAGGAGCTCCAAGGACTGCCCAGCCCAGGGGCATGTTCCCACCATGGCCCCTGCCACAGCCCATCTGCAGAGGTGGCTCTGCTGTTACTTAATCCCTTGCACACAGTTGCGCAGTGAAGAGAAGAAAGGTGAAAAGTCTGAGACTGGATCAAGCCCGGGACTTTCCCGTTCAAAGCTCCAGGGGTGACAGAAGCAAGCACCCCTGGGAAGGCTGGGTCCGTAATTGCAGAGGAGGTGCAAGGGGAGCATTACACAGGCCTCAGACTGGCAGAGGGGACAATTTGCAACCCATTGTCCTATTCTAAAACACCTAATAAGATGCTTTGGTGTACGATACAAATGTTTTTTGCATCACGGTAGTACATCTCTCCACTCTATTCTTCGGAGCTGTTAGCACGTTTAAATATTTATTATAAACTAATATGACAGTTCAATGAGATAAACACAGCATTTATCTCATCTAACAGACAGGAAGACAGTTACTCAAGCGCCTCCCAGAACTGTTAAAAGTACAAGGTCTGGAAAGGGATCCTCCTCGCCAGCTCGTAAGCTTGCAGGCTGTGGAGAGGTGGTGGTTTGCCCCTCGGTGGGCAGGAGTGGGTCTGGTCTGCTTGCTTCATCCCACCACCTCAAGTTAAAGTCCCAAACTACCAGAAATACTGAGAAAGATTACTCTGCTTATCACCGGTGACCAAAAATTACTTTTAGAAACAGAGAATGTCTTTAGTGACCTCGTAAAAAAAAAAAAAAAAGAAGGGAAAAAAGGGAGATAAAGCTGATGTGTAGGTTAAGTCTGCACTGTGCAGAGATAGCCTAAGGCAGTGTCTGCACTTTATCAGCTTCCACTGACTCAGTGTGTTTATTCTTTTTATCTGTTTGTTTTATAGTAGCTGAGGTATTTGTTTATAACAGCGGCATTTTTAGATCAAAATGTTAATTTCTGTATGTAGGAACTGAGCTTTAAATTATATAAATACAAAGAAGGGAAAAGTATCCTGAGAAAGACAAACCCAAGGGATACATGGAGGACAGCAGATTGCATTTATATGATTAACCATCTCCGCAGTGCCCGGGAAAGCAAAGCAAGACCTCCATGCCTGCACAGCCAAGTGACTACAGGGGTGAGGTGAAGGCGTGCTGTCCACATATTATGATCCAAATGGCAATCAAGCCAGACTGAATTTTAGAGATATAAAGGGAGATGAAACAACATAATCTAAAACTCAAGGAAAATATACTTTACTGGGTCACATAAATATCAAAGCAGATTGATTGCTAGGGAACTAGAATATTAACAAGCCAAGCAACCAAGTTCACTGTCTGCTCTAAACAGACATAACTGCAGGTCAGCATGCAAATGCCTTCCATTATTTATACAGTCCAAGACAGTTATAGGATATTGCATACTGCATAGAATATTAGCTAAGTCATGGTCATGCAGAAGAAATGAACAAAAAATACCCTCTAGATTTTAACTCTGGTTGAAACCTTCGGAGTATGCCTGAGAAATGACAATAGACCGTTATTAATTTGACACAATGAGACCACACATGCTCTAGATCACCACCCAAGTTAGTTTGTGTCCAAAGTCTTTACACTGGCTAATTATCCCATTAGGAGTCAATGGAGGAATGAATGACTGAGTAATGACTCCAAGATTTGGGCCCTGCAGAGGGAGAATGGGTAAATGAAAAACAGCAATCAAAACCTCCAACAAATGAACAGAACCATAAGGGGTTTGGGTTTTTTTTCTCTTTCTGTTATTGGTTATTTCTGGTACCTTGCAATTTTCCCAAAATAGTGGGAAGGAGAAAATTGTAGCAACATTCCTAGAAAGCTCAAAGAGAAATCAGTGTTAGCATTAATTTCATGTGAGACCCTCTTTCAGCCTTGGACTGAATCAATGAATGGATAACAATCCCATGTGCTTTCTTCTTGTCTCTTATTAAGAGAACTCCGTATATCCTAATAGTCTGAGACTTTCCAGTGACTAAAAGTCATTAATAAAGGAAGAGTAGCATAGGTTTTTTTGTGCTTATCAAAGCTTCTACCAGCATTTCCCTTCTGCCAGGTGAGAAAACGTTGAAAGATAAATAATTAAATTAATCCATTAATTTATGTATTATGTACGGAAGGTAGCATTGTAATGGCATTCACATTTCCCAGCGGGACATCAGCTTCGCAGTTTACATTGCAAGTACACATTTTTTCCTTGCAGTCATAATTCACCTCAAGACTTCTGCCTTCTGACTAATGGGGACAGGATCCTTATTCCCTTTCCTGCTGTCACCACTCAGCGTTGGAAGGATTGGAAGTGCTCTGCAATCCTCACTGTCCAATTCATCCAGCTGTTACCCAGACCTCATGTCCTTATGGTACACGTGGGAAAGACTCTTGCATGAGACTCAAAGTGCTTTAAACGCTGCCCAGCTTGCACAGTGCTGCTGTAGCTCAAGCCAGATCATGGTAACTTTGAAGCAAAACCAAAAGCAAATTCAACAAGAGCCCGAAAACAAGAAAAAAAATCCTATGCTTTTAAAATTCTTCAGGAAATAAATCTCAAATTATTTTTTTCCTTTCATTCATGGAAACTCTGATCCCTTTTTACATCTCTTTGCTAATGAGTGACCTAGAAGGCTGGACGATGTGCTTATAGGATGATTTCACCATCATTTCTGGTACCATTTTCCTTTTACTATAGTGTAGCTGATGGCACATGATGCCCTGCAGCCCCTTCTGGACTAGACCCCTCTTGCACAGTTACCTATGATTGACAGGGAATGGACTCACTGGCTCAGCTAATTCCCCCCCTTGCTATGTTATCAACTTTTAAGAATTCCTCAATATTGAGAACTTGAGGAATTATACAAAGTAAAATAAAATATGTTGAAAGTCTTGTGTTCTTTCCAGTAGCAAAGAAATCTTGAGAATGACGAAGTTAAAAAAGGGGTGATTATGAAAATGAAACCTCCACCTCAGATATATGAATTCTGTTTTTGTAATGAAAGTGGGCAAAAACAAGGGCGGGGGGAACAAGGGAACTTTAAAGCTAATAATGTTACTTCCAATGGAAAAATCTAGATGGAGGGAGGGATGAAACTTTTTGCAGAAGTTTTCAGTAAAAACCAAAATATATATTTTACATCAACAGAACATTTTTCAGAATAAGCTTCCAGGTCTAATTAGGAAGGCTCTCTTGCCCTTCACGCTGGGAAGGGCAGTCAATATCCTGCTGGTAGAGAGCTCCTGAAGTCACAAGGGCAGCAACAACAGCACCAGCATTAGGGTTCCACAAAGCAGTAGGGGCCGGCATTCATTGATTTTGGGAGCAATAAGGCTCATTGATTTTACTGGTTGACACAACTAAAAGCAAAAGAAAAATCCTCTTTAAGGAAGATCTGTCATGTGTATTCCCTGGATACATAAACAAAAGAGGCCCTTTGAAAGTATATCAATATTCTACAATGGATGGAGAAAATCTGACATGTTTTGAGCATGGGGTTGAAGTATCTGAGACATAACCAAGGATGAGTGGCACCCTCCCAGGACACTTCTCACCACGATCACAGCTTCCATCTACTTTCTTTCTCAAAGGGTTTCAGTGCCTCTCCCTGGCAATGGGGAAGGAAGGGCAGAAGAGATGGCAGGGTAGCTATGCAAAAGGGCAAAGAGTAGACATCATCACACAGTCTTCTGGATCATCTGTATCTCACCAACTTTGTCTAATAAAAATAGTTCATATAAGAACAATATCAGGTCCAGTATCGGCTATGAAAGAAAGCACGTGAAAATCTATTTTTTGGGGAAAAATCTAGAAGCTTTTCCACTGCCATTAAAAGAATGTCCAGTGTATTACTACTATCTTTCTCCTCTCTGCATGACAGTTTGCAAACTCCTTTTCTCCTAGAGGTAATGTAATCCTACTGAAAACCAAATAAGCAAATATGTTTTCATTGTTTTCTTTACCCCACTCAAATAGCATAGACTGTAGTTTGCAGAGTAAAGCATTTCTTTGGGTACTACCACTGGATTTAAGAGCTAAGAATCCCAAAATATTAACAGAATTAACAGATTACTGTGTTCAATATTCTTGACAGTTAGGGATTCTTGGCATTTTCCCTCTTTAAAATGGAAGAAAGAAGTGATGAAAGAAATTATGTCTGGTTCAACAGCTCTCAGGTCTGTTCTTTAACCAGGAATTGAACAACACCCTTTTGAACAAGAAGGGGAAATAACAAAACAATTTGTTTCTGGTTGACCAATGAATATTATTTTGATTAGCTGACAATTTTAAAACACAATCAAGTCAAAGGAAACACTTTACCCAAAACACTGCATTTTTGATGTTTACACTTTCTAGTGCATGTCAATGTTATTCAGCAGTTACTTTTAAAGTATAACCTATTTCTTAACAGTAAAATTCAAGCATTTCATTTAGAAAATACTTTAACAAAATATTTGAGCTGTTTGAATCAAAACAATTTGCCAAAGCGTACATTTCCGAAATATTTCACCTGACCTAAATCTGACTACCTGAAAAAAAAAAAAAGTCTAGCTATGTTCACTGTACACAGTCCCATTCTCTATGTTGTCTTTTTCATTTTCTTCAGGACTGAATCTTAAAAGACTGCAAATCAAATGAACCAGAATAGGGTGTTTTTCTTTTTTTACAGCTACATTGCGGAATGAAGGGACCACAATTAGAGACCATCAATTATTATGACTACTTCTCCAAAATAGATTGCAAAGAGCATTGCCTTTTCATTGGATAATGTGGCCATAAAAGAGCAAATTCTGAGATAATTTTCTTAAGAGCTTGTTAACATTTTTTGGGTACCTTAGAAGCTGAAAATCACCGTTGGTAATAACACACTGCAAAAGAACCTGGCGCTATCTCAGCAGTCACTTTTATAACTAAAGTGGGTTACTCTGTCTTTCAGGCAAAAGACTTTAAGAATTTAGAAGCCTGTGATATCTTACGAAGCCTTAATTGGCTCGACATAGCTAAGCAACATCAAAATTAGTAAACACTATCCATAAAGTACCACGATACAAACCAGAAGTCTTTTTAGGGAAGGCACATATGAATCAGAATTATTGAGTCCAGTTTCAATTGTTCTGTTTCTGAAGTGTCTGGAAAAGCTTAATACTGGTCAAGATATGTGAAATCAACCAACTAAATACAGGAGACTAAGACACAAATTGGAAAATAAGACGGTAAAGCTGTATGAGATACTATGACAGTTCACATGCAAAGCTGGAAAATCTTATCAAACTAGGCTGTGTCTTCTACTGTAACAGAGTAGCACTGGAAATAAACAGTCACACTGGTCAATGTAGGCAAAACTTTAAAATAGTAGCATGGCATGAAAAACTTGAAAATTAACCCTCTCCAGAAAACCTTCTCCTAACAGCAAGAAAAATATCCTCAACATCCTTTTGAGCCTCAAGGTCATGGTTGGAAAGAAAACCACAATTTCAGAGGTTCAAGGACATGAATATCTAAAGCAATCAAGTTATCACTCAAGTGCTCAAATCCCATTATGTCTAAGTTTGAGGTTACTAGGTGGAATTGTGCAGCAGCAATGTATTTGACAGAAAAGTTCACATTATTATTTTTAGCTATAAATGAAAAAAAAGCAGAATCCATATAGCACTGGGTAGCAGTGTGAGGAAAGACAGGAATCCTAAGTGTAAAGCAGAATGCATTTTCATCAAAGACAACAAGGCTTAAATATAAAGGACCATAGCTCACACTGCACCCCAAGTGCAAATGCCCATAATCGAATACGAAACATGGAATACGGTACAAGAAACTCTCCCCCTCTTAGCCTTCTCATAGCAGAGGTTAAATTGTTCTGGACTGAAAGAAGAGGAAATATGTAATAATGCTACCAACTCACTGAAGAATAGAGAGAAACATCTCCTAAACCTATCCAACACTGGAACCAGCCAGAAGAGAAATCTCAAAACCGACATGGTTTTAAGACTTTGCATTAGCAGACAAGTCTCATGCATCTGCCATGAAACTAATACGTCCCCTGAAAGGATGCTTCATGTCCCTTATCTTTCCCCTCTTCATCATCAATACGTGCAGTGCAGAACCAAAACTGCACCCACCAAGTGTCAAGCTCACTGGCTTCCCAGAAGGAAAAACATCACTCAATTCATCACAAACACTTAAGGTGAAACAGTCCCAGGTGAAACTGAGCCCCGGTTCTCAATACCCAACATTTCACCCAACATTTTCGTGGAAGAAATGCACCCCAGCATTTCTTCCACGACCCTACACACCTTGTCTCTGGCGTCGGGATTCAAGCTGGTATCCGTGTCTGCTAGCGCTGAGCACGGGGCCACGGGAGGAAACAATCCATGTGGCTCCTAAGTGCATGAACAGACCCATCCCCTCCATGTGCCTCACAGCTCTGAAAAGCCCTGTGCTCTCCAGGCATTGCTCCTGGCTTTAAATAGTGCAGTTCACAAACCTTAGCATGACTGAGCTGGATGACTGACCTCCCACAGTCCCCACCCTGTGAACAGGAATAAAAGAAAATCCAAATACTGGCTGTGAGAGTGGCTGAGGTGCAAGGGAAGAGAGGTAGTTGCCTGCCAGTTGGCTCACAGAGGGCTTTGGAAAAAAAAGCTACTTGGTATAAACTGCTGGTGAGAGATCACCTGTAAATATAACACATTTGCACTCCAAACAAGAAAATACTAGAGCCATAATGGTGTTAGTTCCTGTGTTAGAGGAATGAGCTGTACGCCTTCACCTACCAGGGAAGAGGGGGTGGGCACACTTCTGATGTGAATATATGCACAAACGAGCAGCTTTTCAGATGGCCTTCAGCATTGTGCTTCCTTCTTTCTTCAGCTCAAAAATGCAATATACACCCAGTGCAAACTACAAACAAAATGTACCATTATGAGTCACAGATTTCCAAACCACTTTGGCAAAGAAAACAGTTTTCTAAATTATAGAGATAAGCAGTGATCTGTATTTGCATAAAAACATGAAAATGTCTACTGTGTGATTCAAATACTACTAGCACTTCAGCATAATTACCCTGCCTGCTTAAAAATCGCCCATGGAGAAATGGATGAGGCCTTAAAATATAGCACAATACAAAATACATCTTATGAACTGCACAGCTTTTAAAGTGCTCTTGAAACCCAAGAGGTGGCATGATTTAAGGTATATTCTCAATTTCTTCTATATTATAGACTACACCTTCAACCCCAAATACTGGGATGTCATTAGACCTCAAACTTTATGAGGCTCATGACCTGGTAGAAGATTTCATACTGTGCATCTGCATTAGCATTTTCATTCAGATCAGGAGTGCACTTTTGAAACAAATCTCCTGGTCACTTAATGAGCTTCAGTTCATGTTATAGTCTTAAAGCACATGGACCTGAAGACACTCTCCAGGAGTGCCTGCATTGTACTCCAACCTGTAGTGGGTGAACACCAGTCTACTGGACCAGACTATGGTTTTTTTGACATAAAATTCCTGAAATATGTGTACTGGGCATTGTGTCCTTAGTACCAATGGTTTTACTCCAGTAATCCACTCCCATTGGTTTCACTACTTGCTAACATAGAAACAGTGTATAGCTGTGCAAAGGTTAGGTTAGATCCTTAAATGCCAAAGGAAACTAATGATCTGTTGGAAAACAGGATCCATCTTCACAGACAGACCTGAAGGTAGCCTTAAGCAAGATCTGGCCTTGCACGGTTTGACTTGGCTCTCAAACCTCCGTGACGTTATGTTCTCATTTCTGTGCTTTTTTTCCAGTGGTGGCTGCATTCTATCAAGAGCCTAAATGGCCAGAAGAAGAGGTGTTTTTGGAAGCCAGGGCTGGATGCACTTGTGGAATTAGAGACTCAGAGTGGGATGTAAGTTATAAAATTATGTATTTCCAGCTTCTTTCCCAATATATGGAAACTGGACCACACATTGCAGTTCTCATGAACAGATAAAAAAATGGCTTTTACCCCCAATTCCTCATTTTCATAGTTTTGACTATAGTCATAATTTTAATGTTCTTCTTCTCTTCTCTGTGCTGCAAGGTGTAGTGCAGAACCCAAAAGCAGGAAGCGAGGGTCTCATTTCTGCATGGCTTTAGGGAAAACTATATGAAATTGATTTATTCCAGGCTAAGATAACGTATGGTTAGAAGACAGATTAAATGAAAACAGGTCAGTTTCTGGCTGTGATCATAATACATGCATCTGGAAAGGAATTCCTGGGCTGAAATAAAAAATAACAATTGCAAAGGCACCAGATTTTTTTTAACTGTATGTACAGGCAGCAAATATGTTATCAAACAAATACGTCTGTGTTCAGCAGCTCCCAGTTCTTCAAATAAAGTGGAGCAAGCTACTTGTTGGTTGAAGAGACTGCAGTGTTCTGACTTCATATCAAAACAAAATCATCCACATACATCATTCTTGAAAAAAACAATAAGTGGTAGAAATAAATGACAGTACAGGTACTGGGATTAAGATGGAAAAGCACCAGTCACCAGCCAGAATTGAATGGTGCGAAAAGGATGCTACAGAGTGTAGTTTATAACCACAGGAAGAGATCAACTTCTCTCCTCAGTGCAGGTCAGGCAGTGTAGTTAGGCATTAAGAAGCATTGAACCAAATCAGACGAAAATATAAAATTAATGTATTCATATGTGAAAAGGAAAAAAATCTAAATACTCCCCAGAACATTTCTCCCATTGCTCTACTACTGAGACAGAACAGGTTCAAATTATTGCCAGTGGTGGCTACAAGGAGTAATTTCAAAGTCTTTGGAGATCAGGATCCAATTCCATCTTTTTCACCCTATGATCCCAGCCACCCTCTATCTTTCATAAGCTTCCTTAGTCTTATTTGCCAAGCACCCATAATTCCTGAAATCTCACTGTACTCTTTAGGCCAGAGTAGGGAAATGTAATACAATAGAAATAAAATCGTGCTTCCCAAGTGGTCCCACAGTCCTTACTCTGCCCTGCCTACAATGGAGGAGGAAGCAAGGGAGGGAAGGTGCCGGGCAGGAGGGAAGGCTCAGGAGAAGTGGGTAGAGGAGATGTTGGGGTAGGGAGGAGGCACTGTAAGAAGGTATTTAAACTGCTGGTTCTTGTCCCACAAGCTAAGATCTGTGGCCAGCAAACCCAGGCCTCTCTTGAGCGAGTCCCTCTGCCGCCCACTCCACCACCTCAATCTTGACTAGGACCTGGCATGACACTGCGGGGAGCCTGGCCTAGTCCCTGGCCAGGCTTCCCCTTCAGCATCCTCAAATTTCCCTCTCCCTGTCGTCAGGTTTTGTGTGTGGTCCGAGAGGCTAAGGCTGCAATGCATTTGTGAAGTTGCAGGTGGCCGACCTGTTCCCGCTTCAGTCTGTGCCGATTGCAATAGGGCAGGATGAGTCCAAGGGAACTTCAGTCAGCTGCAGCTCTTGCTCTTCTCTAAGCTCCCCTAGATATGGTACCAAGATTAGAAGTTCTGCTCCTAATTCAATTCTCATTTTGAACAAAGAAAGAGAACTAGCTCACAGGGATGTGGGTTGACAATATTGTAACCTGGACAAATGGATTTCAGAAAAAGATCGGATATTTGGCCATCTCTCTCTTCTCTGAGATCAAGCACACATTACTTTCTTGCTGTATCTCTCTTAGGATGTTTTACTTAGTTGTTACATGCAAAAGCAATATATAAGACTCACTGTTTAAAATCAATTATAACAATTAAAATGAAAATTTTCTGAACTTTCCTGACGGAAATGGTGATCTATGGCCTATTTTACAAGGAACTGTAACTGTTAAGCCTTTCTCACCAGAGTTTACCAAGCAGATGTTATCAAATTGATTGTATTAATCTAAGTAATAACCTCATTTATCTATGTTTCCTTGTCCTTATTTATCTTGTTACAATGGATTTTGTTACTTTTATCTTGCATCTTTGAAATTACATATTAGCTTAATAAATATTTTACTATTTAATATAATTATTAATAATTGGATTTGCCTTGATAATACTGAAATTATTATTTTCTTACAAAATAACGTTGTTCATGACAGTGGCTACTTGCTCGTGCACAGAAAATGTGAAGCTCAACTGCAACTACCACATGAATAACAGTTCAATCTATTTACAAGGTCTGAGCATTCCCAGACTTTCCAATAAATGCATTTGAGTTAAGGTGAATTAAACTTTCAAGAAACATTCAAAATGCAGTTTTTACTACATTAAAATTCCCATATTTTATTTGCTACTAGACAGTCACTGACAAACTGAACATAAAGCAATAATATGATCCTAAGCACAAAGTGAAAACATAAATTGCTACTTTGGTATATGACAGTTGGATACGTGAGCATTATGCAACTTCGGACATAAGGTGTTTAAGTGCTGTTCAAATACTTGGTCTGTCAATCAAGCTACTTTGACAAGTGACAAATTCTCAAAGTAGTAATCAACCAATATCCCAGGAAGCAATTGTTTACTTTAGCACTTTATCTAGTGAGCTGAATTTGGTTCAGGCAACAAAAGCCTTTCCTGAATGATGACAGCACAGTTGGTGGAATATTAAGCATTTACCCTTAAAAAGATTTCCTTATTTGGGGAAGACTTCATCAACAAAGGACAAAAAATGATAAGAGCTGTATGAACTGCTCTATCAAATGCTTGTTTAAAGATACTGCTGTACAAAATGATACAGTAAATGTTTCTTGTTTAAGATAGACCAGAAAGAAGATGCATGCTTCAGGCAAGAGAATACAGGCCTGTAAGTTCTGGAAAAAATGGCTAAAAAGAGAATCAAGATATTACTAAGTGAAATTTTAGCCCCTTTTCAATCCTGAAATTCAGTTTAGACTAGCTTAGACTAGCTAATGCACAGACCAAGTTCTATAATTTAATGTAATTTCATAAATCCTTTTCAGAGGGCTAAATCTCAAGGGTATTCCAGGCAGAAGGATCAACATTCAACAATGAGCCGTTTCTTGAGAAAACATAATGAAATAATGTTAAGCAATGAAAATACATTGAAAACATTCACAGACTACTGGAAATACTTGCAAATAATCTTTAAATAAAAGCCATTAAATAATTCTTTACATAAATTCCTTCATGCTGTTGATGATAGGGCAATGTTTTAACAGAACATGGGGGCAGCCTTTTATTTTTTAATACATTTAAAAATTTATTCTTCTCAAATCTGATCCAAGAGCCAAATATCTCTTCAACTTTCAGTGACACGAGGAATAGAGAGTCTGTATTTGATGTATTACCAGAATATAAGTAACTTTTGCTCCTGTACCACAGAGCTACTGTGCCTACAGGATTGTCTTAAATGCACAGATTATGTCTTGCTCTTAATCTGTGACGGGTTCAGTTCACAGACATGCAGAAACTATTTGCCCCCTTCATGGCTGCAGAACAGCTATTTTGTGTATCTGCTGAGCATCACATCATTCCTGCACACATCTCTGATATCTGCACATGTGTAAAGGTACAGAGGATTTAATTAAAGTTGACTTCTTCAACGTCTCTCTCCAACCAGGCTTTTAGCTATCTATCTTGGAATACATGTGAATCAATCGTTTCAATCAATCAAAATCAAACACTGTAACGTAAGCACGTAAATTGGATCTTCAGGAGGGCAATGGCATGAAAGAGACACCTTGGGGGGAAAAGTACAAAATTATATCACTGTATATCCAGTCATTTTAATGAATTTACAGCTGAGGTGCAGGAAATAACAAGAGATGAAGGAGAATACAAAAAGTAAAACAATATTGCAGTGCTGTATTATTGAGGAAAAATGTTTAACTATAATACGTTGCATAAAAATGAACAATAAAGAGAGGCTTATGACAAGAACCTTTGATGTTTGACCTTGTTAGGTGTTTGTCTAGGGAAAAGTATCTGTTGATGAGGATTAAAACTTTCTACTCTTTAACTGACTGAAATGTTTTATGAGGGACAGTGGACAAGTTATAACTATGAGAAAAAAATGGCAGATTGGCTTCAGGTAAAAAATAGATGGGGTAACAGAGGAACAGTTGTCCTGGTCCTAAAGCCTCATAAGGAGTAAGAGTGGGGATCATAATCTAAAGTGATTACATGGACAGGTAAAAGAAACACTACTAGAAGGTGCAAGGCACTGACCCATGCCTCAGTCATGCAGGAAGCAGGTCTGTATCCCTTGACATCCCCAGAAATATAATATAGCAAACAAAATACACATTTTTTTTTTTTCTGTTTGCTTTAGTTGGCCAAAGCATTTTCCAAGACATGGACCAGCCTCAGATGAGAGATACTGCATGTGAACAACCAGAATAGCAGATCTGAGTGTCTGCTGCTCTAAGCTGAAGCATTGCAGTGTTTGGTGGTGGAGATGATTTCCAAGGCTTCCTCCAGCTTTCTGGGGACTGAACCTCCTGAAGGAGGTTCAGGAGTGCCAGAGATGATTAAGTGAAAGGCAGCTGGAAAGGCATGAGCATAAGGGCACACTGGAGCAGCAGGGAGGCTTGCATACCACTGATGGCATGAATTCATGGGACAGAAGAATTTGGGGGGGACTAAGTGCAAAGTCAGGACAGAAGAATATGGTAGGTTAGTGAAGGATTAAAAAGGAATGTACAATATATGGTGACACAGCAAGGAAAGGAGAGGAACTCATGGGAACTCATGGTGGGTCTGAGATAATGGGTAAGGCAGGAGAGCAGACTAAAGTGAGTTGATAGGCACACCAGAAGACTGATTTAGGACTGCTGCCAAGGGAACCTATAGTAGTTTGTACCATAGTCTCCTGGCACTTAGGAAAGATTAGTTAGTAATTATGTTAGTAATTAATTAGTTCTTTCTCACTAACCTGCCCTCCACTGCCTCTGCTATATTCAGCCATGCTGAGCAGCGTGCTGCCATACAAACTGGCCTGGACATACAGCATGACATGAAATCTCTGGCCCGTACTATCACATTGTAAAGCCATTTTTGTGGGCTTTACATAGTGAATATCTGTATCTGCTTAATGCTAGATAAAGCACCAATCCTTCTATGATGTGAGTGCACTTTGCAGTTTGCCTGAGCTGCATTAATAATTACTCTTCAATTGTGGTTAGTCAGCCATCTGTCTAACAATTTCAAAAGCATTAACCACACCACTTTTTTTTCTGATGTGGAGTAATGTCAAATGCTTTGCTGAAGTCAAGAGACATGTCCCCTTTATTCCTCTTTTCTACGATGCTTATTATCTCATCAAAGGCAGAAACCAAGTTAGCTTGACATGATTTATTTTTATGAATCCATACTGCCTTTCTGCATTAATCTCTTTTAAAAACTTGCAGACTGTCCACCTCATTGTTTGTTCTAGTACTTTAACTACTTCTTTGGGCCTGTGCCTCACAAGATTTAATTTTTTATTCCTCTTTCCAAAAGATAAATAATTTTAATTTATGTTCTGTTCCACTTTATCTCTAGATAACCAGTTAAACTTCAAATTGAGTGCTGGCCGTTTCTCCTACTACCCAGGTAAAACAGATGGATCAAGGCCAGGGGTCCCTGTCCATGCCTCAACTATATCATCATCATGGAAACCTCTGACGTTAGTTTGTCCACCACTGCTACAGATAGGTCTGTTCTCTGCTGATTCCTGTACCACACTGATAGGGAGGGTATATTGCCATCTGATCAATGATTTCTGACTGTTAAAGGACACATTTTTCTCAGTGCTCTCATTGTGACACTGTTTAACATTGTTGAGTGAAATTCACTTTTATAGTGAGCAATATAATCCAGACAAGGATGGCCAGGAAAGCTCTGTTCACCCCTAACAAAGCCTGGAAGCTGCAGGGCAGCTGTAGCCACACCTCAGCATTTCTTTCACCAAGAGCAGTACTGCCCTACTCCAATTTTCATGCACTAAGTGGCTACCCCACCCATAGGAGTTCAGGTCTTCACTTCCTATGTCTTGGGTAAAGCCAGATGCAATTTTACTACGAATTTTAGGATTTAGCTTAAGTTGCCAGTAATTCTTGACTCTCCTCTTGGACTTCAGGGGCTGAAGCCAGACAGCTGTGGATGTTGAGGAGACAGTAAAACCTGATTTGAATACAGGATAAAATGACCCAAGGAAGTCCAAAGATAAGATACAACTACATCAAAATCTAATGGGAATCCACATTATCCGTCATCTCTGTCATATTATTTGTCAACATGGACAAGAGTGTGGAAGGTATTTCTGGCAAGATTTATTTTTACTTGAATGACAGCTAATTCATCATATAAACTGATCTCTAGAGCTGTATGATGTCCAGTGTATAAAATAAAAGTCAGTGACTCATTTTAGTCAGCTGAAAGGGATGACACTTTTAGCAAGGCCAGTATATTAATACCAATATTTTTATTATTCAAGGGACATAAGGCAGAAGAAAAACACATCTAAGCTGACATTTTAGCATTACAGACACATGAACGTGGAACTTTGGCTGTGGTGGCGGACTTAAGGCTTCAAAAATGAAATAAGTCTAAGCTAAAGCCAGATAAAATTCTGCCATAATTTTGGGGCTGGTTTAATTGTGAGACTCACCATATCATCCACTAGTCCCCAGCATTAAAGAAAGCAAATGAGATCACAGGAATGAAAACAATCATAATTATTTTTCTTCATTTTTTTTACCATTATGCTACTGCATTTAATAAATAAATTAGCACCAATTACTAGGACAATTAGAGCAATATCTTTATAACATTCATTACCCAAACCCATTCATTCTATCAATCTCATATGACAATGTTAGATATGGAAAATTTCGGTGGCAACTTCCAGACAAGAATTATCTGTCATTCAGAGATTTGTGATGCTTTTCCTTATGACCTGGTCAAAACTTTGACTTAAGTCCTGATTTCCTAAAAGCTGGGCTTTACAATAGGCAGTGTCAAAGCATACATCTAAGAAATTATATTCACATGTTAGAGACATAATAATCATAAACACAGTGTAACCAATACAGTAAGTTTTCAAGAAGTGAGGATTTTCAAAAAGCCTAGTTCTCAACATTTGTGAGCCATATCTGCAAATACATAAGAAGGGTCACATCAGGTTTCACCTTCCCTTCTTGCAACCAAGTGTTCAGGCAGCACTACTCAGTCAGCAGAGCAGTGTGAAGCCAGAGGGGGCTTTTGTGTCCTACCCCCAGCCTAGCAGTCAGCTCCTTCCTGCAAGTATGGTGTCCAACATCTCCTGCATACAGTAGGTACCTCTCCTGTGCCCACAAAGATGGTGCTCGGTGCTGGAGCAGCACAGTCTCAGGGCTGAAGCAGAGGCTCACTTAATTTCACCTCCCATAACTCCTCTCATTGCTACCTGTAGGAATATCTAACGCCCTCGAAGAGGGGAGGTTACATTTATGATGATGTCCTCTTATGGTTTTTGTATGTTCACCATATTATGTTTATTTTAGCATTACAATCATGCAAACACAGCATTCAAGCATGCCAGCAATGACAGCTGATTCTGTTTTCCTGCAGCACATATTATTTCAGAGATTTTAAACATTTCTTGGTGCATACACATACCGCCAAGGTAGAACATCTGATATCATTGTCCAACAAGGGGGTCACTACCTTATCTGAATTTGTTGTGAGCCAAAAAAAGCCCATGCAACCACTGTAGCACGACTCCAAACTCAAGCTAATAAACTGAGATAAACTCTCCTGGCAGTAATTATTAGATTAATCTTGGCAATTGCACAACTTCAGGTCAGCTCAAATAGGGCTTGCATTTGCCCAGAGCACATTTTATAAACATACTATAAAGAGGTGCAATAATTAACAGCTACTTTCCTGGGAAAGACAAGTGCCTTTCCCTCACTACTCCTTGATGAAAATTGTGTGATGTTTCATTTTTCTAAACTAGCCCAATTTAACAAAAAAGCGACTTGATAAATGTTGTCTCTCCCTGTTGAATTTAGCTCACAGTTTATTTAAATGTACATTACGCTGTTAATTTTGGTGCCACAACTTGGTTTGTTTCCTAATCCACTAAGTATTTCACTTCAAAAATATTCAAGCAACATCTGTGTTCCCTCATACACTGAGTCTCAGATACTTAGAACAGATCAAAGGGAAAGCTACAGCTCTAAACCTAAAGCAAATTTTCAGGGTAATCTTGGTGCTCTGAAATGGATTTTTTTTAAATCTATATCTTGTTGATCTGAAGAGCCATCAGAAATCTCAAACTGCTGCAATGTTAGATGAAGCTTTAGAAAAGAACTTCTCCAGTTCCTCTATGCAGCTCAAAACATAGGAATTTAAGGTACAGCTCCTCTTTCAAGGAATATATCTTCCAAATCTTCTACACAGTTGGTAGAGGAAGTCTCACACTCAACTAAAAGCTTCAGTATAGACTACGTGAGTATTTTGTGAGGAGAATCAAAAGCTCAACAAGAAAACCAAGTTATTCAGTATGCAAAATTAACATTCATTTATAGATTTGGGGTTACAATCCCAAAAACGTGCATTTCAGTTGAACAGAACATGTGATTTTGTGAATAAAATAGGCAGTTATTCATATAATTTACAATCTGTAATTAGGAATGATGAACAATTACAGGTCTGGAACAGAAAAGGTGCCCTCAGAAAACGCAAATCTCCAATCATGCTTTTTTTCCCCACCAATTTGAAACATTTGCAAATAGAGAACCATAACATGATTATAGGTTTCAGATACAAAATTAAATTCCTAGGTGAACCAGGGAAAAAAAGCTGGAATTTCCTGCAGCATTTGTAAAGAGCAATGGGTAAGTGACTGGATAATATCCCACTGGTTGCCAAGATATTGTTATACAAGAATATCAGTCACATTTTTATATGTGTGGCAACATGCACAATTTCTCACATCTGGACTTTAGAGCAAACATGTGTCTTGGAAAGATATATAAAAGTTCTTTCATCCAGCCATCTAAATCAGCAAGGTCCTACCAAAATTTTGGGTCTGTCATTTTTTTTTTTTTAACATAAGTTTTACAGCTTGTCTGTTTTCATGGTCTACTAGCAGCAAAACATTATGGTGAAAAAAAATAGTTGCCTGTGACAGAGCTGTATCTTATTTGCATCAAGTATCCTTCAGAAGCTTTTTGCCTGATGAAAACTCAATAGTTTAGTTTTCCCTTTGTTATGTATGGATTTTGTACTTCTATTGAGATTTTCTCCCCCTGTGAATGATTGTGAGCGACAGCAACATGACTTAGAGAAGGATGTCAACTATGTGTGAGAAAATACAATCTTTTTTCCCCAGTGTCAGCCTGTACAAAGAAACATCACATAACCCAAAACTGTCCAGCCTGTTTTCACTTGCCTGAGAGGTTCATATGTGATTGCTCACTTTCACATAGGTGCACCAATGGTATTGACTAGACTTGGTCTACCCTTCATCTTTTGAGCTACCTTTTGTCCCACCTCCACTTTCACAAATAGGCAGGGTTGTGTTGGAGGCGACAGCAATGCAATGCTGTAGAAGTACACAGCTGGCTCTGCAGATGCTAGCTGGGCTAGCAGAGGCAGAAGGGCCACCTGACTGCTGTGCTCAGCAAAGCCTCACCAGCCGCACAGAGCAGCGAGCTCACTCCAGCACTCAGCCTCGCTCATTGACAGCCACTTCCCATACCTCCCAGGGCATGATATTGTGCCATGGACACGTACCATGGGTCCTTAATACCATCCAAACCATTTGAGGAAAAAACTGACAATCATTTCTTCAGTATAATGTCACATCAAAGTTCTTAAGAATCTGAATAATGCTACATGGCAGGAAAGGAGATGCTTGTTTTTCTGGCTCTACTTCAGGTATTCACTGTGAAATTAAGTGCATTATGTTGATTTCTTGGCAGACAATTCACAGAGCCAGCTTTCTATATGATACAGGTTTGTATCTGTCCAAGGCAGACCCTCCCTGGTATTTCCAACTGCCTGGCTGACAATTAAAACTTGCAAGGCTGTAGCTGACTTCTTAGTGTTCCCTCCTATCCTCATATAACTCTTTTCTCCATTATCATGGAAAAATGTAAGGCCTCTGTATGGTTCCATAACCTCTTCTGTCTCTACCACAATAAACACATGCTACTTGGTCATCTGTCACTCGGTATGGAGAGGCCAACTGCCACTGTGCAGCAGCTGGACAACCTGCCGCGTGCTGCATGAGGCTGATGGACCCACGTGCTTCCTCAAAGCAGTGCAGCAACCACTCTCCTTTGACAGGATGCCACCAAATGCTGACAGTGACCAGGCCATTGTCACACCAAGGCTGCTGTTTCTCATGCTGCTCAGCATCATCTCTTGCCTCTTGGTACTTCTCACCTGTCCTCATTACCATTGTCTTCACTTGTCAGTCAACCAGGCAGGACTTGCTCTGTGTTTGTGCTGTGCCTCATGCTATGGAGTTCTGATCTATTAAGTGTTCCAACTAAGTAAAACATGTTGTAGAAAATTTGATCCAACTGATCAAAAGTGGTTTAGAAGCTCATACCAACATCCTACAACACTTGACAGGTTGCATTTTTCATGAGAAATCTTGAAATATTTAGATGATCTTGCAGGATACTGAACATATGCCCAGAGGTCCTGAGAACCATAGTTCCCAGTACCTCCAGTACAGCCTAATAATGGTCAGCTCCTTTGCAGAATTAGACCCTTTGTAAGAGCCTTACTGGGTCTTAACCAGTTGGCCTGGCTGCTTAACATACAAGGAACTCTTTGGGATTCAAAAATTTGCAATGAAAACACATTGAGGATTCTATAAGGAAAGACAGGTGAATATGTCATTTGTGCCCAATGAAAAGATCCGGCACAGCCTATCTAAAGGACAAGGGAGAACCTTAATGAACTACAAACTGAGAGTCGATGACACATTGCCTGACATGCTATACACTAGCCTAGCTTTCCACATGCAAATTAAAAGCAGCAGATTAAATATAGGACTGCAATTTACTGGAATTTCAATATCTAAGTGCAGAGTGCATGATAAATGAGAAAGATATATATATGTGATACAAAGAAGGAAGCCTTGAGTACCTTGTGGCTGACTAACAAAAGTTCAGATTCAGGAAAAAGACATAGAGATGAGAGGCCAAACAGGACAGGGGAAAGAGTGGTAGTACCGAAAAAAAAAAAAAATCTCTATTTTCAACAGTAGAGATTTGAAAAAGCCTATTCTGATGATAGAAAAAAAGTTAAAGACTTCATGAAGAAAATTAAAAAGGGCAGGTACAGGGGACAGTGACAATGTAAAGGCAACCATGCAATACACAGATCATACAGTATCCGATTGATTCAGATTTAAATCTGAAATATGATGTTACCCCGAAGAGAGCTAGTAAGGCAGGGAAGATGAAGCAACAAGGCTGGGAATTAATATACCCTTCCAAGAAAGTTGTTGATAAAAAAAGCATCCAGAAGACCTTACAGAGCTAGCAGGATTAATTTATGAAGAAAGACTGGACTTGCCAGCCTCACAAAGGCTAAGTGACAGCAACAGTGGGAGGCTGAAGGTGAGATATCTCTACATATTTAAGAGAGTGTAAATGCAACAAGGTGAATCCTGTGCAACCCAACATGAAGCTTGAACTGATGAAAGTGTGAAGAGAAGTTTTTAATCAATGGGAGATATTTTTTGTCTGACCCAACATTTTCATGGCAGAAAAAATAATTTTCACTTCATCTAATGTTTTCTTTTTCTTGAAAACCCTACTACTATTATAGAAGAACGTGAAATTCCCACAGATTGTGTTATATGCAAATTTTACAAGCTAACATGCCTCAAGCAGGCCACAGGGGTGAACATTTCTCTACAGCATTACTCAGTCCTGATCTCATGGCACGTTTCAGAGGATAAGGCTAGCCTTTAGTGCACTGGATCTTTAGAGGTGAAGCATTTTTAGAAGCTTTGCTACTGGGAGAGTGAAAAGAAAAACTGTTGGAAATACAAGACCATACAATAAATCACTTCCTGAAAGCAGCCCAGGAAAGCATATTGGAACAAATGTGAATAGTCTAAATAAAACAAACCAGCTAGGCAGATGTATTTTGACCTTCCTCTATTCCTTCCTTTGTTTTCCTTGTTCAGTCTCCTCTTCTACATCTTTTATCTGTTTCTATTTCACAGTTTTTCTTATCTCATTTTCTTTTATTTTCCTAATTTTCTCTCTTCTCTTCCCTGTTTTATGATCTTGTTCTCCATGTCTCTCTAGTACCACTTTGCTATTCTTACTCACCTAACTCATTATCCATCTTCCTATGGGCCCTACGCTCTGTCATTTAATTTCTCCTCATGGAGAAATGTTTTTTTTATGAACAAGACATTATGAAATTGGGGTTTTTTTTAATCAGTATGTTTCAAAGGACTGTACCAAGATGGTCACTAAGTATTTCCAATTTAGAAATTGGCAAACAGAAGTCTTGGTTTGCACAAAGCTGCTGGTAGCAAGTAAAATCCGTGTCTTTTGAGTACAATTTATATGGTTTTAAGTACTAACCAATTTACCTTCATTCTCTGTTTCAAATTCCTCCATCTCATCAGTTGCTCTCCTTTTACTCTCCGTATTTTCTTTCTCTTCAAAGATTTTTTTCCCTTTCAGCCACCAGAAACATTGTTACACATGAACATACATACAAATATATATGAATATAAAGTGATATTGCTATATTCCCATATAAGTACCGTAACAACCAGAGAACTGTGGTAAAAAGGAGATATGCAGTAAGGCATCAATCACATGGAATAATGATGGCTGGGACACCTTGGGAATCACCAGATGTAAATATTTGGGGACTTGAACTATTTTTGTTCATTATTTTGTACAGTGTTCAGCACTAACTCAGGACTTGAGTGTTTAGCAACACCATGACACAAATAAATAACTGTTCTATGTGTGGGCTTCTTTTTATGAATCCATTTGGTCCTAGGATATGGTTTTTTCCTAGTTGTCATTTAACCAATTATTTTAATTCTATGTGCCACAGTATTGGCTTCTTAATTGAAATTTAAGATGTACTACATCTAATGCTTTCTCTTTAATTTGCCATTAGTAGTTACACTGAAAAAAGCTGTAAGACTTTTCATTTGACCTAATTTTCATGTTTTTTCTTCCTGTTATTAGAAATTGTTTGCCTGAAATACTAGGTTTCTGCTTTTTATCACAATTTACAACATTTTCTTTGTACACCTCCTGAATTTTAGTTGTTCTCACAAAGAAATTGTGTCACAGTGTCTCATAGCACATGTCAGTCACAGGCCATCCAGTGTCACATATCTTCAAGGGCTGGGATAAAGGAAGTCTGTTAAATATTAATGATTATCCATTCAAATGGGAATAGCTTAAGACAGAAACATGATCACATTGTAACTGAGACTAGATTTGTCCAACTTTGATCCAAGTGATAGAAACCTGCAAGGTTTAAAATCCCCCTCAAAAGCAGCCAGGCATTTGAGCCTGGACTTGGAAAAGATGAGTCCTTGAGATCTGGAGAACTTGTGCAGAAGGAAAGCACATGCAAGCAAGAACAGATGGTGCACTCCATTCCTAGAGTCCTTTTTAAGACCAGCTAGAAGAAGAAAACAAAGCAGCAAAAAAACTGTGACAAGGGGCAACGGTTTTACACTGAAAGAGGGTATATTTAGATTGGACATAAGGAAGAAATTATTTACAATGAGGGTGGTGGGGCACTGGAACAGGTTGCCCAGAGAAGTTGCAGATGCCCCCATCCCTGGAAGTGTTCAAGGTCAGGCTGGATGGGGCTTTGAGTAACCTGGTCTAGTTAAATATGTCCCTGCCCGTGGCAGGGGGTTGGACCAGATGATTTTTAAAGGTCCAATCATGACAATCATTCCCCAGAAGCTGTACTCCAGGACAGTTTGAGTCTGCACAGGAAAAGCTATCTACAAACATACCTTTAAGTACATTTATGTGTTCTGCTAAATACCTATGAAATTAAACAGCTATTAAAGATAAACATGGGCCTACATGTTTTTAACTAGATCCTGAGTATGGTTAATTACATATATTTGCTTATACATACCCTTTTAATAGGGAACTTTTTCATTCTCTTGGTATATGCAAGTTTGAAGGGCTGATTATGTTATAAATTACAATGTTCACCACCACTTATTTTCCTTTTGATAATTCATGAATAGCTTATGTCTTTCTGTGTTGGAAAATTTAACCTTAAACTCTAAGAATTTATGGCTATAACAGGAATAAATAGGGTTTTAAAATATCTTGGTTAATCAAGTCAACCTATTTTAAGATGATCTATGGCTTAAGGTCATTCTTCTTCAAAAAGATATATTTAATTCAGGCAGGAAAAAGTTTATTTAGCCATAATTTTCATTTCATTAGCTCTACCTCAAAATCTTTTAGTCATTAGGGTACATAATGACGGTTGGACTAGATGATCTTAGAGGTCTTTTCCAATCTTACTGTTTCTGTAATGCCTTGTTTTTCAAGGTTGGGGTCATTTAGTCATTTCCTGTGGACTACAGCTGCATGCCTGTCAAATTACTGTGTTAAAATATCTAAGATTTCACAGAAAAAGCCTGATACATCAGAAAGAGCCCACCTAGGAACAAATATGTTATTGTTGACTTTTTAAAGAGCATTTCTAATCATGGTTTGATTTTAAAACGCAAACATTTATGGCTTCACAGGGGATCTCCTATGCACCCAAGCAATCTTGTCACGTGAGAGATCCCATTGCAAACTGACATGATAACTTGCTTTTTGTTGTGGCTGGTTGACTTTAGCTGTCACTAGTCACTAGTCTAGTGACACTGTCACAGCTGTCACTAGTATGATCAACAATTTCTTACCCTTTAAAAGGAGTTTTCCACTATTGTTTGAGACAGATCCTAGACCACGAGAACCGTAATATGAGTGGAAGTACTCTGCTGTCAAATGCATTGTTATGAAGTCTTATGTTGCAAAAGGACCTGTATGTGCTCGGAATTTCAAGGCACAATAAAAAGCCAAGTTATAAACAGATCCTGTTGATAAAAACCCAGAGTTATCTGAAAGCTATATGCAATAATTCAGCTTAAGAACTATTGCACTGTGACTGAATAGCAAGACCCCTGGAACAGAGTTTTTATATTGACTGGGGGGGGGGGGTGTTCTATTTCTGTTCTATAGTTGCACAATTAGAAATGAAAGGATTTTCGTAGCAAATTAGCATAATATTTAATTTTTTTTTGTTTTTAAGGCATAAATAATTTTAAACCTATTATTTTAAATACAGTTCATATTACCTACTGTTGGAGACAACACCCAGGAATCAATAACACCAATCTCTTGACAGTGTAAGTTTTAAGGAAAAATGGTTTATTACAATGAATGAAGTGAATCCTCAAGTATTCATTTCTATTCCAGGAAAATGCAAATAGACATTAAAATAAAAAACAGTTTGATCCTTTCTCCTGGGTATTTTTCTACACCAATGAGTCATACTGGAGCATACCAAGTGCTGTAGAGCACTCCACTGCTGGATGCACAGCTAAATCCCACGGTCAGAAAACACCTAAAGTTGAATATAGTCTTAATTATGTTCTGATGCATGGAAGCATTACAATAACAATCATTTTGTGATCACCTGTTTTATCATGTTTGTAATGTTGTTGGCCCTCCATATTATTTTAACGTAAATGGTGCTTTGAGACATAACACATCATACCTGTTAGGCTGCTGTAGACACTTAGGTGATATTCAGAGCCTTCAGAGCTGGGCAGTGTGAATTCCCTCACTTGAGGTTATAAGACAAGGTTCTGTGAGAAATCCTGTGAAAGGACAGAAAAACATTCCTCTTCCTATATGAAATCTGGACAAGTGTATGGTCATATAGGCACAAGCCAGCCCAGTAAAGCACTTGCTCCAGCCATCTGCGGCTTGAGGTTTACATGAGAGGGATGTCTGGAGGGCACAAGGCCTGCAATATCCCTGCAAGGTGTACGGCATCAACTCCTCTCCTAGGGTTCTCCCACCTTACATGCCCTTCTCTTTTGTGCTGGCACAAGCATTTGTGAAGCTGTGCTGTGATCAAGGAGTGAATCTTAGTTGAATTGGACCTGGCCAAAAAAAAGTTAGTTTTAACCTGAACCAACTCCCTGATCCCTTGGACAGAACATCAGTGTCCTCACAGAGAAAGGGATGGGCACATGAGCTGGAGGAAGGATTCTCCAGGTAGCAATGCCCAGGTTACAATGCCCTGGTGAGTTCCCAGAACTATTCATAGTGCAGCCATAAGAGATTCAACAGTATACCATTGATGCAGTATCATGTCTTCTGCAAAAGGGTCTACTTATTAGAAAGAAACAGGTAATCTTGAGTTACGCCTCCATCCAAAACACACTAGGACACTGTAGGTAGCCAGCAGAATTGTTACCAATGAAATCAGATAACAAACTCCCTTGCTATTTGGGGTCTTTTTTAAGCTGTTGAATTTGAGAATCATTGTTTCTATTAAAAAAATCCCTCACAGTAAGACTCAAATTTCATCTTGTCACCCAAGCCACAACTTCAGAGGAATTTAGACATTTAAAAAAACTTTGTAATTTAACATCTGTTCCATATACATATAAGTACATTTGGCAGGTTGTTATTCATCATGTGGGACCATTAGCATTACTCCCCACTCCTTCATTCAACAGTGGTGCTCTGCTCTACAGAATGCTTTCACTCTAAATGGATTTCATCCTACTGTAAGCCTACACCCTTAAGATTTAACTTTTGCTAGGCACAGGAATGCTGAAATTCAAAGGAACCTGTCTAAATGAACTGTCATCATCAACAACCATGACTGTAGATGCTGGGTAGGAAACTGGGCTTACACTCGTCTGTCTGCTTCAAATGGCTGTCTTCTCCAGCTATGATAGACCTCTCTGCAATCCCAGTTCTCTATAGCTTCCAACCATGAAGCTGGACACAACTTTGAGTAGACACCAATCTTTTCTCTTGCCCATCCATTTCTTTGTTGCACAGATATTCTGCATAGTTATTCAAAGCACTGTCCATCCTTCCTGATTTGCAAGCCAAATATGCAAACTCTTTTCCCCCTTCTGGTTTCGTACTTGACAGTCTACTCATACATTTAAGGTCACCCAAGGCTGAGCGTGTTTTCCAAAAGGCTACAATGGTTGGCTTCATTAAATTAGTGGAAAGAAATAAAAAACTGCATTAGTCAAAGTGCCAGAATTTCTTATTAAATCCTCTGCCCTGTTGACATAAAATGAGCACTACTGCAAGAGGTTAGCTTAAAAAAATCTAACAAGAATTGTTTGACTTCTAGAATACCAATGTAACACATGTGGCATTAACGCATTAGATGTGACAGAGACCATACACAGAAGGTGGAAACTGAATTACAATCGAGTTACAAAGCAATGAATGGAAGGTCAAATTTGGCTTTCACTCAGACTACACCAGCATCTTTCACTGCAGTAGCATTGCAAAAGTATGGACTGAAACAGAATGGTTTAAGACATGTCCAGGAAAAAGTTTTTACATTTCTATAGAACTAGAGGCTACTCTTTTCTTTCATTTTAAATGCAGAAGGAATTCTTAGATAATCTAGCTTGACATTCTGATTAATAAAGGCTACTGAATGATCCTCTAGCTGCTATCTTCCATACCATAAGTCACAGAATCCAGCCCTGAAATTGTTTCTAAATATACCCAAGGGACAGCATCTAAAATTAGTCCAATCATCCACCCAGGAAGACATTCTCCGCTGTGACTCAGAGTGATAAATTTCAGTCTTTCCAAAACTATATGGACTCAAAAACCAATTAAAGAAGGATATAAATAAAGTATGATCAAAGGCTACACATCATTGTGGCAGCTGGCATGCTGGCTGTCAGGGTTGCTGGAGACATTCAGGTTAGCTGCCATCTTTGGTTACTACAGAACATCTACACTCTGATGTTTTCTCTTCTCCAGAGGGAAGAGCAGGAGATCCCTGAACATCTTGCCTCCAAGAGAGGCAGGGAGCAATTCTGTGACCAGATGATCAAAGCTGGTTGCTCTTGGAGGAAAGGAGGAAACTGTCTGTAAAAAGGGAGAAAAAAAAAATCAGGTCCAAAGTCACTAGAGGGATTTGGGAATGCTACAAAAGCATGAAGGGCATGTTGGAGAGATCAAAGAAATCTTCAAAGCCTGGCTACGGCAGCAAACTTTCTGGCTGCTTATTCATATGAGACCCCCACAATCCTGATGTTTGCTCACAAGGGCACTAAACTCAAAAGATTAGTACCAGACAAGCAGTTCAAGCACAGTTCTGGGTCCTTTTGGACTGGTAAGTGACCAGCCTAAAAGCAGGCTTAAGTGGGGAATCCTATGCAGAGGCAGAAGAAAGGCAGAGCACAGATTTGGATGAAAGAAGCCCTGCTGCTTTCACCAAATGTGCAAGCTGGAGCTGGATTTCCCCCCACACATACACACAAAGCTGATAGTAATTCAAATGCAAGCAAAGTGTTCTGTGGTCCAGCCTGGCATTAGCAATGTAAACCAAACTGAGCAGTCAGTCTGTTATTTCTTCTGAATGTCGCAGAGGCACAATTGCAACTGAAAGGAATTGGACTGTACCTTGAAGCTTGTATTAAAGGCTGCTCAATATAGGGAAGATTTCAGTCACTTCCACAGCAATAAATTCAGAACTGGAACTCATGTGTATATCATTGCTGATACCACATATTGTAAATAAAAATCCACAAGTGGGTAGGACACTTCACAGCCGCTGATGAAGTTATCCATCATTATCAACTGACTAGTAAGTGGACCCTGGAACACCAGCAGGCAACCTCTCTGTTGTGAAAAGAACTTTCTGTGGTTAGTGATATTAAAAACACAGGGAACCAAACATGGGGGGGAGGAAAAGGAAAAAGCCTCAGGAAAAGCCCAAACCCTACAGGCACCATCATCAAAACCAGTATCACAACTCTGTCCAGCCCAGCTGAGAGGGGAATTGCTGGAGATCTTGCAGTTCTCACATTCAAGAGATTTCATGAGGCCACCTGAGACTCTCCATGTTCTCTCTGAAGAATTCAGCAAGCAGACTACAACAGTTATCTGAAGGAACAAATGCGGGTAAGAAAAAGCAACTAGGGACATGGCAAATTAAGTGACAAGAAAGATATGTGTTTTGTGACGACCAAAAAAATGTGTCTTTGTTGGCCTCTGTCAGTATGTTGCAAAAGGCAAAGTCCCCTATTACAACTGATGATGGCTTCATCTAAATGAGCAACACCAGGCCAAAAAGGAAATCTATTTTGTAATTCAGAACCACAGAACTCTGTAGTTTTTGACTTTCAATGGTAACAGATAGAAAGACAAACTAATAGTAGAGTTTAACAGGGTGAATTAGTAGTTTCTGTGCTGAAATACTTTGAATTCATCACATCAACAAGATAAGTGTTTTGAGCATCACTAATGTGAATGTCAACCTAATTTCAATAAAAGGCTAATAATAATGGAAAACTGCCTTCTTTCAGAAGAAGTCAAAATTACTGTCCTCCTTGGAGATATATTCCAAAGGCTTCCAAAATGACACCATATCTCCAGCAATGAGAATGTAATGCAATGATAATCCTTTATGACTGAAAAAACCCACGTATCTTGGAATATGGCTGTGAGTTGTCTCCAGATAACCTGAGGATCTCTATGTCTACCAAACCATAAATCTTGGTCTTTTCTTCAGGGTGGGATGGTTAAGCATACTCATTTCCACAGCTGACTGTTAAGATGAAATATGTGTCTGCTAGTCATGTATTAACAGGGTACAGTTAGAAGTATCAAGGTTAGTATCAGTATATCAGAAAAATTTAGGATGCAGAGCACAAATAAGGTAGGGAGAGCTGTCACATGTCACTGCATGTCTTCAGGCAAGGGCAGAATTTTGCTCCATACTTGATTCTGTATGAGGACTGAACCCAATGTTCCTCAGTCACAGCTTAGAGCACTGAACATCTTGGAGAATAAGTCAATCCAAAGGAAATAGCATAAAATACTACAGGAACCATTTGTATTCTTGCAATTTCTAACATTAAAGCAAATCCAGCTATACAAGATGGTGCAGAAGGATCACTGAAAATCCAGGTTCCACACATACAATTTCAATATTGTCAAGGTATCACAGTGTTTCTACTTGCTCTTATTTACCTGAACTAAGTACATAGAAACGCTGTCCATTTATCTAGCCTGTACTCATCAGCTTGTCTATGAGGATGATAAAGGTCTAGCTGAAGTCAAGATAAAAACATCCACTACTCTTCCCTCATCAAGCCTGTCACCTCATCATAGAAGGCTATCAGGTTGGTTAAGTATGATTTGCCCTTCATAAATGCATGCTTACTACTCCAAATCACCTTCCTGCCTTTCATCTGCTTGGAAATGGTTTCCAGGATTATTTGCTCCATCAGCTTTGCAGAGGTCGAGTGAGGCTGACTGGCTTGTAGGTTCCAGTTGCCTGTCTTGAATGAGTGATGCTTACTTTCTTTGAGTCCCCAGAAGCCTCCCCAAGTCACCATGACCTAAGATTATCAGTCCTGCCTCTTCCTAGCAGTCCTTGATCCTCAAAGATGGTCCCATGATCATAAACCCCAAATATCTGTTGTCAACAGCAGCTGTGCAGCCAGTCATTATCTTTCAAGATCTGAAGCCCTTGCCTCTCACCAATAGAATCAAGGAGAGACCACCTGGGCCCCTATGTCCTTGAAAATCACCCTAGAGCCATGTAGTCATGCTTTACACGCTCCAGGTCTCTTCTGGCAGCATCACTGGTGCCCACGTGGAAGATCAGCAGGGCGTAATAATCCAAGGGTCAGAGAAGCCTCTGCAGTCTCTCCACAACATCCTGGATCTGAGCCCCAAGCAAGTAGAAGACTTCCCTAGACAGCAGGTCAAGTCAGCCAATGTGGGCCTCCAACCTGCACAGCAGGGAACCACCCACAACTACCCTTGCCAATTCCTCCTGATGCCATACAGCTCTCAACCCCTCCTCTGCAACCAGGGCACTGAATCTGCTCTGTAGACACAGATCCACAGGCAGACAGGAACTGTCCTCCATTGCCAGAAGCTCCCAGCCTTCACCATCAGGGGAGTCTCCATTTCCTAACATAAGCACAGGCTCTGCCCATCCCTCTTTCAGTACATCCTGCAGGGGGGCAGGGGTATCAAGCTTTTGAACCTGCAGGATCTCATAGAAGATCCAGTCAATTTTCTTTTCAGCATCCCCACTGCCACACAGGCTGCTGACCTCCAGCAGCTCCATACCTGGCAATGCAGAGTCACACTGCAGCACGCACCTCCTGCGGGCAAGGAGCCCATCCCCAGCCCAAGGGATCAGGCATCCCCACAGCCCCAGACCTGCAGGGCTGCATCCTCCCTTCAGAGCTCAGTCTGCATCAAGGCCTCTTCTGTGCCAGGGTAGTCGCTCCCATGGGTGCTGGGGACCCTGCCCTGTAGTGCATCATCACCACTGAGCACAGGAACAGTTTCTAGCCCCTCCTGTACACACTCCCACATCTGCTAGCTGCATGCTGGGAGCTGTGTTGAAGTCCTGGCTCTTATACTGGCCGTTGCCCAGCACCTGCTGCAAGCGTGCTCCACCCTCCCTCATCAGAAGGCAGCTGGAACAAAAGCCCCAAATCCACTCTGGTCAGGGACAGCTGACAGAGCCCCTTAGAGCTAACAGAGCTTTTGCTAGAAGTCAAAGCCTCCTGTAGGTACCTTTTGATATAGGAGTGACTAGAAAGTGCTTCACAGTGCCCCCAGAGGTTCTCCAACAGTCCTATAAGTTCTAAAAGAACGTATCATCCCTTTTCTTGGCCACAGGCTTAATTTTCTTTAAAATTTCCTCCAGGAAACAACGTTCAGCAACAGTAAAGAAACTTGCAACGAAGACTAAATACAATGTGTATAACTTTGTACTGCAGCTGAAAAGTTTAATCCCAGCATCTTCTTTCTCTGCTTCATATTTTGCAGTCTTTGGACTCACTGAAACATTAATGAAAGGCAAAGGAAAATGCAGGCGTATTTTAGAATTAAACTATTTTCGAAAGATCACTTAGACCCAAAAGTGCAAACAATTACGCATACGCTTAAGTTTATGCACACAGGTGGTGTCAAAGACATGGGACTAATGTATGTAACTCAGTAAGTTTGGGACTCATGGGACTCAGTAAGTTTGCAGACGACACCAAGTTGTGCGGGAGTGTTGATCTGCTGGAGGGTAGGCAGGCTCTGCAGAGGGACCTGGACAGGCTGGATCGATGGGCTGGGGTGAATTGTATGAGGTTTAACAAGGCCAAGTGCAAGGTCCTGCACTTGGGCCACAGCAACCCCATGCAACGCTACAGGCTTGGGGAAGAGTGGCTGGAAAGCTGCCTGGCAGAGAAGGACCTGGGGGTGTTGGTTGACAGCCGCCTGAATATGAGCCAGCAGTGTGCCCAGGCGGCCAAGAAGGCCAATGGCATCCTGGCCTGTATCAAAAATAGCGTGGCCAGCAGGACTAGGGAAGTGATTGTGCCCCTGTACTCGGCACTGGTGAGGCCGCACCTCGAATACTGTGTTCAGTTCTGGGCCCCCCACTACAAGAGGGATATTGAGGTACTGGAGCGCGTACAGAGAAGGGCAACGAAGCTGGTGAAGGGTCTGGAGCAGAAGTCTTATGAGGAGCGGCTGAGGGAGCTGGGACTGTTTAGCCTGGAGAAAAGGAGGCTGAGGGGAGACCTCATCGCTCTCTACAACTACCTGAAAGGAGGTTGTAGAGAGGTGGGGGTCGGTCTCTTCTCCCAGGTAACAAGTGATAGGACAAGAGGAAATGGCCTCAAGTTGCGCCAGGGGAGGTTTAGACTGGATATTAGGAAATTTTTCTTCACCGAGAGGGTTATCAAGCATTGGAACAGACTGCCCAGGGAAGTGGTTGAGTCGCCATCCCTGGAGGTATTTAAAGGACGTTTGGATGAGGTACTTAGAGACATGGTGTAGTGGTGGTTTTTGGCAGTGTTAGGTTTATGGTTGGACTCGATGATCTTAAAGGTCTTTTCCAACCTATATGATTCTGTGATTCTGTGATTCTGTGATTCTATGTGAAGTCAAATATGGGCAAGTGTTTGTGGTGTTGGGGATCCAGTCTAACACTGGGAGAAATGCTCTGTCAAAATAAAAGCAATTTCAGTGTGGCTTACACATTTACAGTGAAACAGAAAAATCCATTCTGCAGCTAACAGGTTAATTTGTAGTTAAAGTCTTTCCTAAAACTGTTATAAATACAATTTTTTTTTTACACCATATGTAAAAGACAGAAGGCTGCAGCTAATAAATAGCATTTCTCATGCTATTCTCTGAGTCTCCCTGGGGAAGATTTGGCCTCTTCAAAGGGGGTGAAATCCATGCAAGGCAAAAAGTGAAAAGCAGTATTTTTCATTTTATGCTTCCCCATTTTCACTTAAGATTTAGCAAAAATAGAACAATCTATTGAATACAGGTGACTAAATACATGATCTCTGAGTATGCAGTTGATGTTTTGGGCTTTGTTAAAATGCATATGGAAATTATCCACCAAAGAATAAAATAAATTACCACAAACATATATTGTCGTATGTATGTATTTTCTTCCCAAAATATGGGATTTTTTATTAAAATATTGATATTAGAGAGACAATAATTGCAGGAAAATATAATCATATTTCAGAATCTTTCTACACATTTGAGAATGTTAGTTATGAAAAGGTATCAACAGGAATGATACAGAACTGTATTTGAAAAGGCTTTTCTTATAATATTATCCCTTTGGAAGACTCACTTTTGGTGAGGCATCCACTTTTCATCATCCCATTATTACATTAAGAGAAGGTCAGATTTGAATGACTGAAGAAAACATCCAGCTTCTTCTGTGGATTCCCCAACAACCTTAGTACCATGGTGTTCTTGCTCTGAGTGCCTCTTTTTACATTCTGAATGTATTTTCAATACAGATTTTTAGTTTGGCTTCCTACAGGAGGCAAACTTACACTGTCGTATATAATACCATTTTTTTTCTGTTAGCAACAAATTTAAACTCAGAGATCAAGTTTAACACAATTTGACACAGTGGTAAAGGTGCCAAAGCTATTAACTTCCTACAAGTGTCATGAAAAAAGACATGGAGGTAGAAAAGATCAAAACAGTCTAGCAATAATATATTGAAATGTATACAGTTAAAACCAGCATATGCCAGCAGAGCCCTAATTATTATAACAATGCAGTTATAACTGTATATTTGTATTAATTGAAATCTTAGAGACTGTATATGAAGACATTAGACATTAAATGAAGGTATTAAAAATGACTGTATCGAGACCAGATACACTACAACAGTTCAAGTCAATAGTTTGGGTGGTTTAAGTAGAGCCACGTGGTGTCAAAGACAACCTCATTCATGCCTCTCCCACAGGAACATTCTTCCAACCACTCTCTCCGTTGCGGTACATGAGCAGTTTGAAGAAGACTTGTGTTGTGCTGTAGGGGTCCGGGGGGAGAGCAGGGCTCTGCAGGGGTCCGGGGGGAGAGCAGGGCTCTGCAGGGCTCTGCTCCCCCAGCTCCAGCCTGGCTGGCACAGCACGGCCTCGCAAAGTGCAAGAGCAGCCCTTAGAGGACTGAGGTACCTGGACTCGGGGACTGCGTTTCCTCCATCAGCTCCCTTTTGACAAAGTGATGATGCTCAGAGACAGTGACACAACTGTAAATTAAAAAAAGACGGTCACCATACACTGGCGTTATTTTGCGGTCCTCTGGCAGTGCAAAGCATCTCATAACGTAGTGCAACGGGCTGCTGTAGTGTGGTGTTTTCTCTTGCTGAGGTGCAGATGGGCTTCAAAATTAACATTTCATAAAACCCTCATTGAAGTTAGATACCTCACATCTTCAAATCATTACAAGTATCACACAATATCATTCTGCTTGCAGTTTTAGCGTATTATAGATGTAAGGCAAACATTCCTAACTCTATCTTAATGCGGTTTTCTGTCAGGAAATTTTCTGCCCTTCAAGGGTGGCAGTAGGACAATCAAATCATCTCAGGCTCAGGTATTATATACTCAGGAAAGTCTAATATATACACAAGACAAACACTAAAAAAAATAAACCAAATATTTAAAATTTAAAAAATATATAGTTCAGATATGCAAACAATCATAATTCAGTCTAGCATTGATGACACGAGTAGAAAGCATATGAAAAAACCTGCCTTTAACAGTTTGCTTAATAAAATCTGGAATTAAAATGTCTTCATTGAAACTATGTGATGAGTGCATAATTTTCCAATATTATAGCTGATTTTCTAGGACTTGTTAAGGCTGGCTTTCGTATAAATCTTAAATGCTAAATCTCAAATTCCTGAAACATCTTCTTATCTTCAGGATTCAGGTGAACTGATCATCCCTTGAATGGGATGTCTTTTTAAGAACCAGGAACAGATTGGCTTATTTTGGAGGCACTGACATTTTGAGCTAGTTGATTTGGAGGAACGGAAACACAAGGTGAAAGGGTTGCTCTGTTCCTTTATAGCTGGCTTTCAGACCCAAGGACTGAGAGCATAATTTTTTCACATGGCAGTAAAACTTGAAAGCAAAGAGGGTAGACTGAGCCCTGACAGTTGATAGCTTTTCCTTTTCATTCACACTGAAGAAAGAACACTTAGCATTTCACAGCTTATGAACTGATAAATCCTTTTCCTTAACTCTGAAAGGATAATTCTCTAATGTTTGTACTATTACCTCACAAAGATAAAACAGCTCTTTCATATGTTCTACAATAATAACAAATTTTGACAGAATTTTAATTACAATATCATAATATTAGCTCTTCTTTGATGGACTTGTTCAGAATGGTTTAATTGTGACTACTGCTTTTTATATTTCTTTTCAATTAACTGAAAGATTTTGTAGGTAACTTATGAACTGACATAGAAAAAATACTATATACATGCAGTGATCTGCAGATAGAGAGAAAATACACTTGAATATTTATGTCTACAAGCAGTTAAACTACTGAGTACCAAGCAGGTAAGAAACATAGCTTAAAAGATCCAGAAACAAAGAATGGGTGACTATATTACATTTATTTATGCATTTAATATACACAATATAAGTAAACCAGGATTGGATGAATGAACAACAAGAGGAACTATGCCTTAGAGATAAAGATGCTCATGAAAACTGATTTGAAAAAAGAATCAAGGTGCTGACAGTGGACAATGTTAAAAGCTTTCAAAGCAAACAAAGCAGAAGCATATCTGAACAGAGGCGCAAACAACAAATTAAAGAGGAGGAATCATCCTGGGAAACCACATCTAGATTAGAGTATGTAATTACAGGATTTGCAGCTTGATAAAGCAATTGATTAAAGCAGTGGATTAATTTTAAGTCATGAGTGAACACAAGATCAGAAAAAGAGCCAGCTACTTTCTTTGGCAATCTTATTCTACTCAAAAGTTGTAAGTTACAGTTTCACCTACCCAATGCACAATACAAAACTAAAAAGGCACTTGACATATGTGTTTAGTTACTTTCAATGGATATCATATAAGGGCATTCCCAAATAAATCAGACAATGAAGACAATATTTATTATTGCATTATTATTTTTCAGATCCAATAGACAAACAAATATAACACCTTAAATTTAAAATTTTAAACATAACTTTAACAGCCAAATGGCTAATATTCTTTTCAGAAAGAATACTGAAAATTTGAAAATAGCACAAGACAAAAGCTAAGAAGCTGTGAAGAAAAAGAAGCTGAAGTTATAGGCCAACTTTATTCGTGGTGTCCAATTATATATATAAAATATACTCAGTGAATCATGTACAGCATATGACCTCGATCATCAGTGCATCCAAATGCTGATTTCCTCACAACCTGTCTCATTTAACACAACTGTGTTCAATCCTTTTCGTGAACACTAATGCATAAGGAATGGCATCCGAGGACTGATCACACAGTACTTCCTGAAGATCCAGTTTTCCCTCAACAAGACCAACCAAACCAGTGGGATATATTGTTCATAATGGATCAAGACAGATGCATACACAAGTACCTTTATTACAGAAGAACAATCATAATTTTATTGATCAAAACTGCAGATACAGATAGCTCAGAGGAACTTGACTTAAATGATACAAACCTTTCCATCATCTGTCATACAAATCTGAGAACTTCATTGTCCTTACCAGGTTACTCAGGTTAAATTCCTAAGCATACTTCACAAGCTTTAAGAGACTAGATTGTATTCAGATGCTTATTATTTCTTCACTTCATACGGCAAGACTCTGTGCTTCATGTGGTCTGGTCAAACTCCCCAGTGCTGCTCACCATCTGTTCCTATCTCTTGATTTTTCAAAGCAGCTTCAATTGTTCGTAGCTCCTCAAACAAAAATGATGAAAATGAAGAGGAAAGTGAAACTGCCACATCATATCAAAATATGCAAAAGTTTTCTATTAGCTTGATGAGGATCAAATGAAACCTATGTTGTTGAGCACAAGTCGGGAAGTATATCTATCAAATATCAGATACATCAACCAGAGAAAAGATAATGCAGATTTCTCATAAGGTTTTATATCAAATTTGGTAAACAAATTAATACATGAAGTCATATTTACCAATAAAATAAAATTGATAGTTTCAGACAGACTGATGAAATTCAGTAACTCAAGAGGTGCAAAGTTAATTGTCTCTACTTCCTTTTTTACCTTAGAATTAATTGATAGTTCTCAAAACCAGCTCATAGTTTTAGGTAGTCCTGTGAGGAGCAGGGAGTTGGACTCGATGATCCTTAATGGGTCCCTTCCAACTCAAGATATTCTATGATACTGTGATATAAATCATATTCAATTTAAATTCTACATCTGAATACACCATTATATAACCTTTTTTGAACGGACAAGCAAAAAAAGGTTATGATTCATGTGATATTTCTGTAATAAAATATCCAAATTTTTATGCTGTGGGCCATCGCAGGTTTTCATACATTTGACTCTTACGTGTTTATTGACTCAAATTAGATCTGATCACTCTTGCTATGTAAAAATTAACGAAGCTAGCAAGGGTGCATTCAAGTATGTACAGCGGCACATCTTGGCAAGGCAAAAAAGTGAAAAAATAGACTCCAGATTATAAAATTTGGTTAAGCAGTTTTTGAGAGCTTTCAAGTCTGGGTTATCTGGAATAACGAGAAGAGGATCAGGTTAGAGCTTGGCAAACGATGTTCTTCTCATTCACTTGTGAAAGAAAAGAAATCAGGGGAAAAATCTAGTTTGTGTTGAATCAAAACATATTTCTCAAGGTTTTTAACTGAAATACTCTACATCCCGCAAAAGTAATTTAGGGGTAAACCTGTAAGATTTCATTTGACATGAATAAAGTGTCTTGCTTCATGTTTATACCAATCTAGGTCATTACCTAATTTTTTCTTCTTTAAATTTCCCAGTCACTGAAAAAAACTCTCCAGCTCTAATCAAACTTTTTTAAAAAAAAGCAGACATAGGAAAAAAAATTAAGGACTTTATCCCCTTTGCTTCTTACTGACTTCAGCTTACACAGCTGTACTGTATGAAAAATCATGCCAGATAGCATGACCCGACGTGCCTTGACAATATGTAAATGTATTTAAATATAAGTACTATACAAATAATTCCTATACATCAAGAAGTCTAGACATATTCCTACAGGAACACTAACTACTGAAACAATATTTGAGCAAATGTGTAAATCCGATTCATTCTCCAAAAGATACATTAGAACATATACAATGCCTAGAGCTCATTCTATACTATTCTAAAAATTCTTCTATGATCTACATCTGATGTACATGATATCCAACTGATAAAGAAATATGGAATGGGAAAAAGACGAAACACTTGCAGTCTAACAGAAATGCCATTGCTGAGAGATCAACTTTACTTGACCCTGATTTTTAAATAAAAATAATCCTATTACAACCTACAGAATATTAATCTTTGTTTGCTCATCTCTTAGAGCTTGCTTTTATTCAGTTACCTGCATTCCTACAAAGGAGGAAAGCTAGTTCAGTGAAACCTACACACCAATCTGCAGTCAGACCTTAACTTCTTGAAAGTAAAAATAAGTAAGATTCAGAACCTCTTTTCCACTGTTTAAAGACGCATAACAACCTGTGTCCATTTTTAACAGATAATATGAGTAATGCTGTTAATGGTGAAGTAGAAGACATAAGAAAATAACTTTTTCAATCAATTGTTCTAATTCTATTTCTTGCCATTCTAATAGTTTTTTTATGCTCTTTAAAATTTTATAACCTCCTTTATAAGTGTCTTGAATTGCAAGGGAGAAACTGCTTCAAGTCCAGAAATAGAAATCTGAATATGAGAGAAATAAAATTGTCTGGTTTCCATGAGGTTTGGCAGAAAATGCATGGCCAGAAAATGTATGCATATTTACACTTTTACTTTGTATACACGATGACCATGATTGCAGTCAACCAACCATTAATTTATCAAATTGATCATTTGTGCAGCCGATCCTTAGCGAAATATCATTAAGTTACAAAAGAAAATTCACATACATCTTTGCATGCACACTTGCGTGTCTGACCTTTTAAATATCAGGCCCTATTTTTACTGTGATTTACATATCATGTAGACGATCATTAGGTACTGGGGTAGAATCTTAATGAGTGAAGCTCACTCTGGGCTAGTTTACATACATTCAGTGCTCACCTGGGCAGGATTTGGCCCACACAGGTGCATGTTTTTGCAGGTTCACAAAAGGATCAGGGACAAAAGGGATTCAAGAAGCTACAGAAGTGCACATGAACCACACATGTACAACTAACCAGTAGACCACATGATAAAAATAAGCTTGGAATAATTTCCAAAACATACAGCTGACTTGCATGAGTTAAAATCTTCCTGGGCAGGAAAATTAATACACTGACATCTGGCAGTGCTGTAAGAATTACTCAGAGCCAGGTCCAATACAATCTTCATTCAGCTCCTGTTCTCTAGAAAGGCATGCAAACCTTGAAAAATCAATATTTTAGGGATTGTACAACCTTGCCCAGAAAGCAACAGCACAGAAATTGGGCAGAGTCCGTGGAAGTTAGTCATCGGCTTTGTAGAAATACAAATGTGACTTCAGCAGGAGCAGAGCGAAAAGGGATTAGGGAGGTATATTAGTCTTTACAAGAGACCCATAGCACAGAGTGAGCAGAACAACAACCTAATCATAATAACACCAGTGCCACCGCAATGGCTACTGTTTAGGATACAAACAGCACTGTCAAGGGAGAACCAGTTTCTCTGCCTCTCCCAAGACCTAACCATGATGCTGGTATAAATCCCTCACAAGAGCTGTGGAGGGTCAAGGGGGTGAGGAAAGAAAAATTAAGTGCAGTAAAAATTTCAGCCCGCAAATATAAAGCCGGCAGTGCGGACTGAGTTTAGAATGGGCAGGCAGTTTAAACCTACAGAGGGGGGGAGAGGGGGGTGGTTGTGGAAACTGCTCTTAAAGACCCCAGATGAAACTCCACAGCTCTTCCAGCAAAATTTTATTTCCCTTCCACCTTGGGAGAAATAACATAGGAAGTCCAAATAAAGCCTTCAGAATACATCCAGGAATTCTTGTTCAGTAAGTCTACACAAAGCTGGATATGGGAATACAACATTATGCCAAGAGCTAAGCAGTGCACCACCACTGACTATCTGTGTACAGGTTATAAAGAGATACATATTTAGTTATAATACAAACATGTGACATTCAGCCTTAAAAACCTGCTAGGGCACACAGCAGACTTTTTGCTGAGACTGATGTATAATGTTAGCGTTACGCTGGTTAAAGACTCTGCTATTTTAAGTTGAAACATTTTGTTCTAATGGGAACTTCCACTCCACAGCCTCTTTCCTCCCCCCCTGTTCCCAACTCATCCTTCTTTGGGCAACCAAAGCAAATTTAAGATTTGTTAGCACAGCTAACAAATTAGCAATTATATGCAATTTCTGGCTAATTTACACCTAATTTGCCCCTATTATCACTGGTACTGGCAATTTCATCATAAAACATTATGCTGCTCAGAGTTTCATCTCTTTCTAAGGTACAAGTAAGTTGACTTGAACAGCTATTTTTATCTCAGAGTTTAAGGACATGAAGTGTACATTTCACAATCACAATCAGTGTCCAACTATTGCACACAGCAAAGTAGGCTCTTCTGTGACATCTGAACTGTTAAAACTAGTCAGACCATTTATTCCACTGCATTACCCCTTTAGTTGAAAGTAGTTTTTCTTTTCCAAATCAACCAGAAAACAATATAAAGAATTACAAGTAGTCGAAAGGAAGAACACTAATCTTTCTTTCTTATTTCTATTCAGCCGATGGAACAATAATCTCAGTGAAAAATCTCATTATTAAAACCACAAGTGACAAAAGTCTAGCTTTCTTGAAAAATCTTATTATTTTAGAAAGTACTGTTACTCGTTTATGCTGTATTATTAGTAGGTGATTAATAAAAAACCCAAATAACATATAATGCCAAATACTCCCAGACCAACTGCATACAAGTTCATTTGTGCCATTTGAAGTAACTGTATTTTGTACTATATATTAGATAGGGGTAAAGTGTGCTTCACAGAATAGCTACCAATAAATCTTGTACAACACGACAACAATATATATCACTAAACCTCAAACATCAACATGGATTATGACACAGAGCTTAAAAACCCATACAGTTTCTGCAGAAGTAATACAATATTATCTCTTTACAGACCTCAAGAGATCCTCAAGAATCAAGGGACTGCAACATTACCAGTCCCCTGTGTTCAAAATTTTATCAAGTCCCCCCCAGCTCCTAAAAAATAGGCCTAAAACCCATGAGATTTAAAGATAATAATCAACTCTATCCTTTATCTTCTCAAGAAAGAGCTTACAATTCCTACTTCCAAGCTTTTTCCACAATAGCAAGGGTTATTTGTTTTCTAGGGAAGCTTGGCTTCTCAGAAAATAACCTGATTTCATAGCTGGAGCTCTAGGAGAAACACTGAATATTGATATATAATCTTGCGAGAGAAGGTAACACAGAATGTGGTTTACATCTAGATTTTTTACCCATCACCCACCTAGCACACATCGTCAGAGATCTAACCAGATGGGCTCTTTCAAAGAAAAACACTGCATCTTCCCCAAGAACAAATATCTCCCCTGCATCATTTCATCATGATATATGACTCAATTATACACACCCTTACCGGAAGGACTCTTGTGGCAGCATGGCCATTAGGAAATATCTCTGTATGCACTTATTATGCAGCACTAGCAGGTATAATGGTTATTAGTTTAGAGTGGTCTATCCTCTGCAGGGCAAGAAAGTCAATGCCACATGTGTAGAACTAGCCTCTTTCTTCAGGGCATTAGTCCTGGGAGTTCAACGTGGACATTACTTGGGAGGAAAGACAGCAAGCAGAAATATTACTTCTGGGGTCATGTCTTTTGCAGAGTCTGTGTGTTTCCACACTTCACAGCAGGAGAAATATAGTTTAGAGGTGTACATCTGTATCATCAGCTGTGATGCTGGGGATGGAGGAATGGGGGGAGACAGGAAGGAGAAGGACAGGAATGGAGTGAAGGAGAAGGCGGGGAATGGAGGAAGGGAATTCTGCCTGCTGGGAAAGAGATCTCAAGAAAAGGCACCTGGTCATCACTTCTCTTACACTGTCTCAGATTGGCGGTGGAGTTGCAATTCTTACACAGACCTGTTGTCTGTCATTTTGTAGCCTTAGGTTTTTTGAGTGGACTTGGAATATGTAAATTACATACTTGGAATATGTAATTTACGTGCAAAAGATGGTCTGGGATTTTAGATAAATTATATTAGACACAAATATTGTAAGATATTGAACTGAATTTGTAGCAATTACTACTTAAAGTAGAATCATTTTCAAATCATATATTTTAATGGTCTTTGAATAAAAAGTTACAAATGTTAGATGTTCAATTTTCGTAATTAACTTCCAAACATATTTTAAAAATTCAGGACGAATTTCTCCTAACTAGATTGATCTAGAGTGTGCTTACCACAAGCTAACTCTTCCAGACATATTTTTTGAACCACTAAGCCAAGGGGATCTGTACAATTTACCACCCAAGGAACAATATGGCCAGTTTAACAAGTGACCAGCTCAGCTAGCAATATGCAACAGGGCTCAGTTAGATAGATTAGGTGTCGTTTAGTCAGTGACCTTATTTTTTTTTCCTTGATTTGTTAATAATTAATTGTGTGTGCATCTTCCAGCCACAACTGATAAGCATGTATATGCATTTCCATGACAATCTCCCATTTCAGCATATTATAACTTAACCATAAAATCTGTAGCAGAAACCTGGTGTTCAGTGACTCAAAAGATGTGTATAATACACTTTTTAAATGGGGAAACTAATAAACTTTTTAAAGATTTTTAAAAGCATATTTAACCTTTTTTACACATATATGTGAGCAGACCCCCAAACATTAGCACACTAAAATGACAACTCTAAAGCCTTTTACTTAAAATTGCAACACACTAAATGAAACCATATTGTTTCCCCAAATTTAGCACAGGAAATGGTTAGGATATCTATAATGCTACTGTGCAATCACAGCTGCAAACAAATGTCTACCTTTTAATACTAACCTCAGCACTGTCCCATAAAACACGGAGAAAAAAACACAAAGGATGCCATTTATACTGTCCTCATTCACAGCAGGGAACTGTCCCTGTAGAAGTCTCAAGGTACCTGTGCAGCAGGCCAGGGGTTGGGGCTTTACTAAACTCTGGAGGACACATGTTGGGGGAGAAATGGGAAGTTTCAGTATGACAGTATTAATGACAAGTGAATAGCCCTAGCGAAAACTTTCAGGCTTTATCACCAGCCATGAGATCTGAGGTAGTTCTTAATGTATCCAAGTTTGGTTTTGCTGGCTTTTCCAGGAAATGTATGATCAGGAACCTACACCCTTATCCACAAACACTAGGACTCAAAATCAGATGATTTCACTGAATGATGCATGAGCCTCTGCCTAGGTATTCCACTTTTACATGCCTGTGTCTCTTTAGACTTTAACAGCAACTTTTTAGTTACAGATGTGAGGTAAATCATGTTGACTGAAATCTGTTTTACCTCCATCATAGTGTGCAATTTATATTAAACATCAGTATTTTAAAACGTATTCTGACTCTAAAAGCAAAAGAAAATTACTGTCTGGGGTTTCATGGAGAGGTAAATTTTTTTAAGTTTATCAGCATGACAAAGCGGACTGTTTCTCTGATAAATGGAAAAGCACATGCAAATTATAATTGTTAATTCAAAAGCAAGAAAATCTTCCAGGGAAAACATTCAAAAATCACTATATGAAGTGCTTTTATGTTGCATGGAATTGCCATATATGAAAAAACTGACCTATAAGAAAAACTTAAAACAAGATTAGAAATTAATATACTATGTATAGTAATGCTCAGTAATGTATTTTCTTATTACAAAATGATAGAAAAGTGTGACTTTGTTCCCCTTCAGTTCATTAAGCTAATTCTCAAAGGAAGGTTTTTATGAGGTTGTCAGACAGCTACATTCCCCTCCTTAGAATAAGTTATATTAACAGAAAAGTAGTTGTGAAAAAACAAAGTAATAGAGAACTCAAAAGTAATGCAAAAAGAAAAAATAAGATTGTTTGGCTAAGTCTCGTGACACAAGTCCTGAGCTATCCAGAAGATTTGAACTCAAAACACCAGATTATCTGCTTGGGGGGGGAATTATCTTATAAACGTGGGGCAGTCTGTGTTTAAGTTTCATATGCATACCTTCTGAATAGAGATACTAGATTAAAAAGCTCAAATAATATCTTACAGCTCTCTAAGCCAACTTTCAGAGATCCCAAGACAAATCTTGCTCAAATTTAGACAGTAAGACTGTGCCCAAGTATGAACAGTAGCACTTTATGTTGGCTTTGAATAAATTTTATAAATAACATCTAAAGTGCAGAGGGTCAGTGAAGAACCAGGTTCCTTGTAGCCTAGGCTCACAGAAATGTGACAGGTAATGAGACAGATTAGAGAAGAATTAAAGCGATTTAAAAAAAAAAAAAAAAAAAAAGAGGAAAAAAAGAAGACTGAAAAGACTGGGGTGGAATCCATCAAACCAAGAGTCCGTTTCTACAATCCAGGTACCTATCTTACCCTGTCACCCCAAGGGATCCTTTGTAGTTATTGAAGACCTAGTAAATACAATCATGTTATCCAAGATGAAATTCATTTCATGTACGAGTTAAACAAATCAGGTGAGTTTAGGCCCTTAAAGTTGTTCTTCCTTTCCACCAACTAAAAAGGCAACCCAAGATGAGGAGCTCAGCTAGTAGATATCTACATCAATAATGCCTTGCAATTAATCCTACAGCAATTTTTGAATCATGTTTTTGCCTTTCACTTCTCACCTGAAGACTTTTCTGGACTGTTTAGTTCTACTAATCTATTTCAGAAATACATGATGAATGTTACAAGTAAGAAGTTTATATTATATACAATTAATTCAATTATATTTGAGTTGTTTGTGATTATAATTTTATGTGCTTTCACGTAAAGTTAAAAAACCCAACAGCACAGTCTTTCTACAGCATTGCCATAGAACAGTTGTTGTCATCTCAATTCCAATTTTTGCTTTAGGCTACATTCTGCATTTTCTATCTGTAGTAAAATTTGGACAATGTAGTTAAGTTCAGTTTTTCTGAAATAATCACAGGTTCAGCTTTGCTAAAAAAGAAATGAAGGTCTATCAGCAAACCAGTGCAATTATAAAGTCTTTGTATACAACACACAGCTGCTGGCTCTTTGAAAAATAGCCAAGAATTACAGAGTGATAGACTGTAAGAGAAAGAAAATTTTAGAAAAGAATCTATTACACTCAAGCTTATAAAACTTTAAACTTGAATTCACTTAGGAAAAGATAGCTCTCTGGAAATCCTGGCTTCCCTCTGTGTATTCTGTTCTCCAGCCCTCTGAAGTTTGATGTTTCCAGTCTTGCTCCTTTTGGATGGACAATAGGAAAGGAATAGCACCTATATGATGATCAGATCTTGTCCATACCCCAGGTGCCAGCTGTCATGTGTATCATTAAATATTCCAGGGATTTTTAATCCCATTGGATTTTACAGGTACCCAGAGAAGAAGAATAAGTAACAGATATCTATTTCACTTTCAGATGACTATAAAAATTCTCCCTGAAATGGCCTCTCTCTGCTTTCTGACACTTGTCAACTGCAGGCTAGATCACAAAACATAGAAAATGTGTTTGGCTGTTTATTCAGCTGCATAGGGCACCTCTGCTCTAAAACTCTGAATTTATCATTTACTCCTCCCACGTGCTGATGTTGACCTGAAGTTTTGTGGGGAAGGCCTGGGATACTTTACATAGATATAGGACTTACATAGATACTTTACATTGAATAGGACTTGAAGTATGTTTCACCTACTTTGACCTCTTTCCTGGTAATCAACACCAATTGTCTCAGACGTAAATGTGAGATAATAGCAAGTAAAGCAAGAAAATAGGAAGTAAGTATTGATGTAACTCCAGCAGGAGTTATAGCATTTATAGTACTAGTTACCAGACATTCATATCCAACTAGTATTATTTTTCTAATACCTAGTTTCCTCTTCTGATCCCTCATTTCCCTGTTTAGAGGCCAATTAAGCTACAGATCTAAGTGCAATATTTTTGGGGTTGCTCGCTCCAATTATCTGGACAGAACAACTCCTGCATGCTGGACACCCACCAGCTGGCAAGAATTGGACTGCAAACCATACCCTGAGAGCTAGGTTGATTACATATGCCCTTTACTAACTTTTTATAAGCACTGAGAGTCAGGTAATACACTGCTATTTTCCCAGGGTAATCTGCCATGTATAAAGCATCTGCCATAGCTTATTTATTGTTCCATTAAGCTCAGGCCCATTTATAGAGCACTCAAGAAAGCTCCTTCCTCCTCACTAGCAGAGCCTAATCATAGGTTCTGCAAAGGACCACCAGCATCCTCCTTCCACCGCTATACCAGCAGCAGCCCACTCCCTGCAGAGCTCCCTGGTCTTTGTACCCAACGCTTAGGCTGCCTCTGCCCTGCCTGTCCTCCAAAGCCTGCCCTAAGGTTCATGCCTTCAGCCTGTCACTCACCCTCATACACAGCACTACTCCGCCATAGCCCGAAGCGCTCTGGTTTCCTCTCTTTTCCTCTACTGGCTCACCAGGGAGACAGCAGCTCTGTGCCAGCCAGGAGCCCCCAGCATCTGCTGGACCGCCTGTGTGCTGGTTTTGGCTGGGATAGAGTTAATTTTCTTCATAGTAGCTAGTATGGGGCTATGGTTTGGATTTGTGCTGGAAACAGTGTTGATAATACAGGGGTGTTTTAGTTGTTGCTAAGTAGTGCTTATACTAAATCAGGGACTTTTCCGCTTCCCATGCTCTGCCAGGTGCACAAGAAGTTGGGAGGGGACACAGCTGGGACAGCTGACCCCAACTGGCCAAAGGGCTATTCCATACCATATGGCACCATGCTAAGTATATAAAGCTGGGGAAGAAGAAGTAAGGGGGGGGGGGGTATATTCAGCGTGTTGGTGTTTGTCTTCCCAAGTAACCATTACGTGTGCTGGAGCCCTGCTTTCCTGGAGATGGCTGAACACCTGCCTGCCCACGGGAAGGAGTGAATGAATTCCTTGTTTTGCTTTGCTTGTGTGTGCAGCTTGTGCTTTCCCTATTAAACTGTCTTTATCTCAACCCGTGAGTTTTCTCACTTTTACTCTTCTGATTCTCTCTGCCATCCCATCCCACCGGGGGGGAGTGAGCGAGCGGCTGTGTGGGGATTAGTTGCTGGCTGGGGTTAAACCACAACAGCCTGGATGCGGCACAGAATGCGCTCCCTTCTCCAGCTCCAGAGTGGGGCAGGGGAGCCACTTGCTAATGCAGTAAGCATTGCACTGCAATATGATTTCTGCTCTCTCAGCAGTCCCCAGTGCATCGTCTCCCTCTTTCCAAACAGTCAATACAGAGAGCAGGTAAAAATAAACCCAACACAAGGCCCCATGGCACTCATCTGGACACTTCACTTCAATTCATTAACAACCAACAATGTATTTCCACGCTCCTAAGTTTAAATGCAGGAGGCAGCCTGAAACGAGCGCTTTTAAAATAAGCTTTTGAGAAAGACACCATCAACAAAACCTGGCTGGAAGGCTGGGCCCAAAGAGTCGTGGTGAATGGAGATAAATCCATCTGGCAGCCAGTCACAAGCGGTGTTCCCCAGGGCTCTGTGTTGGGGCCAGTTCTGTTTAATATCTTTATCCGTGATCTGGACAAGGGGATCGAGTGCACCCTCAGTGAGTTTGCAGATGACACCAAGTTGTGCAGGAGTGTTGATCTGCTTGAGGGCAGGAAGGCTCTGCAGAGGGACCTGGACAGGCTGGATCGATGGGCCGAGGCCAATTGTATGAGGTTCAACAAGGCCAAGTGCAAGGTCCTGCACTTGGGTCACAGCAACCCCATGCAACGCTACAGGCTTGGGGAAGAGTGGCTGGAAAGCTGCCTGGCGGAAAAGCACCTGGGGGTGTTGGTCAATAGCCGCCTGAATATGAGCCAGCAGTGTGCCCAGGTGGCCAAGAAGGCCAATAACATCCTGGCTTGTATCAGGAATAGTGTGGCCAGCAGGACTAGGGAAGTGATCGTGCCCCTGTACTGGGCACTGGTGAGGCGACACCTCGAATACTGTGTTCAGTTTTGGGCCCCTCACTACAAGAGAGACATTGAGGTGCTGGAGCGTGTCCAGAGAAGGGCAACGAAGCTGGTGAAGGGTCTGGAGCAGAAGTCTGATGAGGAGCGGCTGAGGGAACTGGGGTTGTTTAGCCTGGAGAAAAGGAGGCTGAGGGGAGACCTTATTGCTCTCTACAACTACCTGAAAGGAGGCTGTAGAGAGGTGGGGGTCGGTCTCTTCTCCCAAGTAACAAATGATAGGACGAGAGGAAATGGCCTCAAGTTGCACCAGGGGAGGTTTAGACTGGATATTAGGAAAAATTTCTTCACCGAAAGGGTTGTCAGGCATTGGAAGAGGCTGCCCAGGGAAGTGGTTGAGTCACCATCCCTGGAAGTATTTAAAAGATGTGTAGATGTGGTGCTTGGGGACATGGTTTAGTGGTGGACTTGGCAGTGGTAGGTTAACGGTTGGACTTGATGATCTTGAAGGTCTTTTCCAACCTAAACAATTCTGTGATTCTGTGATTCTAAATGTTCTATTAAAATGTAAATATATTGCCTCTATTATACTCCTTTCCTCCATTAATTTTATAATTTGATCAATGTTTGTTCTGGTTTCCTTCTTTCTTAAAAACTTATGCCAGTACTGGCTTAGCTATCCTCTAAGTATTTATGTAAATGACAGTGCCCTTAAAGATATTAGTAGCTGTTTTGCTAGTTTATTAGGGACTGAATTAACCATTCATTGAAAATAGTACAGAAAACTGTGTGTAGTAATCATGTACCCTGCACTTAAAAAGCTGACAATGAATTCAATGGAAGAGTTGATACAAATTATTTTATATACCTCTGAAAGCCTTAGCTTTGAAAAGGCTTAGCTTTTAAAGCAAATGGATTCAAAAGGATTAAAAAAAAAAAAAAGTTTATTAAACATTTTTGCTAGCACAACAGACTCTGAAACTTTTAAAATCAATAGGCCTCTCCAACCTTGACAATGCTGTGAAAAAGTTTTACAACCAACATTAGTGATGCTCAGTTATAGTGGTGATATACTAAAGTTGCTTTTTAGAAAAACAACAAACCAAGAGAAAAAAATCCTCCAGCAACAAAAAAAAGCCCCTTACAATGAAATTTGGATAGGCTTAAATTTCATAAATAGATGAAAAGAGTGAAACATTACAGTGCACTGATAGTTTTATCTTTAAAAAAATATTTCGCATTGTATTATTGACAAATAATAAAAATACACAGTATAAAATACATTCAACAGTTCTTATGGTGAAGCTGCAAAGGTTTTTCTATGTAAGAGAAAAAACAAAGTGAGTTTTATGACAGAATTTCCACTACTTAGCCCCTGCTGTCCCCTGAAATAACCACGAAACAGGAAAGTAGAAAAATGTTCAGCTGCACTTTCCATGTTGTACTTCTTTTTTAGAGGTGTAATACAAAATCTGCCTACTGGGCAGCAGGGTATAGACCAGATCTTAGCTGGAATAAGTGATCAGAGGTTTGTTCATTGCTAGTTATCAGTAAATCCTTCCAACAGGACTTTGTCTTAAGACACGCTTCAGATTTCACAGACAGAAGAACGAAAGGTCAACTCCATGGGTTGACTCCAAAGGTCAACATGGATTTACCCATGGTAAATCCATGGGTTTTAAACAAATATAAACTTATGAGTTAACAAAGTACTCCTAGACACAGCTTTTGTAAAAGCTTATAAAGTAAACATGCAAACCCAGGGCCTGACTTGCATTACCATGAGTTATAAATCTGTTCATATCTAATTATAGTATCAATATTTGCTGAGCTCTAATTAAGAGTCATAAAGTTTCAACTTCTTTCTTCAATTTGTGCATCTAATTTGATCAATAATTTATTATCAACTGAAAACCAAACACACCTTATTAATACTAGATAACATTCTGCCTTAATAGTGTCAAAGTTAAACAAAATGGCTGGCAATCAGGAAATCCTGATTTTCTCTAAACATCCTATTCTAGGATGGAATGAAATCTTTAGACCAAGGAGGCCAGCATATTAACCATTCTACAGAAAATATCTGCAGTAAACTTTAGTAGCATGAAAATAAAAAATATTATATTACTGAAACAGAAATACATTCAGATCCAAAGCAAGCTACAAGGCACCCACAGCAGAGAGCTTAATGAAGGAAGACAGAACATAAAACCTAAGCATAGAAATGAAACGCAGAAAATGTACAGTAGGAAATTCTATGTCTTAAGTCCAGGAAGATACACATAAACATAGCTAGAAGAAAATGTTAGGTCCTTTAGATGAGCACACAAAAATAAAAAAATAAGTAATGGAGAATTGGATTCTACAAGCAGAAGGAGTGAATCAGAAGATACGGTAGTGTTACTGCGTAAAATAGTAACACAGTATGTCAACTATACTCCATTCCTTTGATTACCTAGTCATAGTGAGATTATTGCAACATTAGAAATAATGCTGCACAGACCAGTCAGAACAGTATTAGGACTCAAGGTTAAGATTCAGAAATTACAGATAGGTTCTCCTTTTACTCTTTAGGTAGAAGTAAGCTAGATGAAGTCTATGCTAGAAGAAAAACTACAAAACAAACAAACAACCAACAAAAAAAAAAGCCGCAGCAAAATCAAGACTGTTTAACAAAGGCAGAAAGTGAAATGAATAAACTGAATTTTGTTAACCTGTATTTTTCTAAACTACATGTTTCATAATCAGTACACGAACTGATGAGCTCCCTCCACCTTTCTTCAGAGCTTTAATAAAAGTTACCATACTAAATCTAATCTTCCTAAGAATATTTGAAAAAGTATACTGGGTCACTACCGTATAATTCATTCTTGCAATATTCTGATCATCTGGGTAGGATCTAAGAAACACGGAAGAAGTGGCATTAAGTATTTTTGAAAAGGAGAACAGAACTGCTGTCACCCTTTCAACAGGCTGAAGGGGCTGGACAGAGAGGCTGGACAGGGACTGAACAGAAGGAAGAGAGGCAGAGGCACAATTTACTGTGATAACCACCTGGCCAAGGAGCAAGAGTGGCTGGAAGGAAAAGTTGCTGAACACGTAAACAACAAGAGGATGGCTGCGAGCGTGGCTCGAGAGCGAGCGGATTGCTGAGCCGTGAGACCCGAGGGCCGGGAGGGAGGCAGGCTGCTCCGCTGCCTGCTGACGATCAGAACAGTGGAGCTGTTCCCGGGGTGGATGCAGCCCCTGTTTTCTAAGATGGAATGGCCCAGCCTGAGTTTAAACCTGGTACTTTGGAAGTTTCCAGTGTTTACAGAAGTCATAACACTACCGTATTTTCATTTGTATTAAAAACATCCTTTGATTAAGCAGCAGTTTGGATTGTGTGCATGTATCACTAATAGAAGGGGGAATTTCCCCAGAACATTTATTATCCCCCTCCCAAGCCCCTTGCTTCATGCTGCCATTGCCTTCCCTCCATATTATCAGTCCTCTCACATTCAAGTTCTCCTTACATCTGCTTCTGGTTTTCTTCATGTTATCTGGAGATGAGAATTACCTGAGCATTTATTTTCAATTGTCAGTATCTCCAAAGCAAGGCAAGTTGTCAGAGGTGCATGAAAAAACAGTAATACCAAAGAGACTTAGGATATAAACTTCTTTATTCATTTTCTCAAACCTAGTGGAAATAAACAGAAATTGTCCCTCCTCATACTTCTCCATAGAATCATAGAATCATCTAGGTTGGAAAAGACCCTTAAGATCACTGAGTCCAGCCATTAACCTAACACTACCATAACTCTGAACATTTCAGTTCTTCCTAAGATAGGACTATTGCAAATGATTACCTTTCAGTAAGTGGTAGTTCATGCTGACATTTAAACATTATTAACTTAGATGTACTAGACCCCTACACATAAAAAGAAAAAAAGAAAAAAGAAAAAGAAGAAAGGAAGATGACGCTTTTTCACAGTGCTTGTAAGCACAAAACTGACATGCTTACAAAAATAAATCTGGCAACAAATTAAAACAACACATAAACTATAATTTTTATCAAGAAAATACACTGATATAAAATTATGAAAACATACTGCTGTAGTTCCCAAGATAGGGTTCACTTAGGAAGTGTTTATCCAGATGGAGAAAACCCATTATCAATAGGCCATATCACAAAAGTACTCAGGCTACTTAGAGGACTGAACATAACAGAAAATCATACGAATTACAGATAAAAGTCCCATTAGTCCCCCTTGAAGCACCCAAGTATTACAGCAATACTTGTGGGTGCTTTAGAAAAGAAAGTGAGAGAAAGAGACATCTGCTGTCAAAATAGATTTTTTTCCCTGATGTTACCTACTCTAATTTTGAATGTCTTAAAGGATGGAGTTTTCAAAATTTCTTTAAGAAAGCTCTTCCACAATTGTATAGATCTCAATGTCAGGTAGTTGTCTTGTTATTGATCTAAACTGTCTCTTTACTAAATTATGTCCCATTACATCCAGTCACATTCCCTTTGGCACATTTTACATGCAGTACCCAGACAGTCTTTCCCTAATCAATGCAAAGAATTTAACCACATTTTTGCTACCTCCCAGGTACTCACGCCATTCCTGTTTCTCTAGGTGGCTGTCATATTGCCATTACTCATTAATTAGCCAAACTATGCATTTGAAGTTTTTGCTTTTTCCCTTCCAGTTCTGTCTGTCCACCCTGTTAATGATACCTGTTGGTGGATAAGGAAGTGCGCATACATATTCCAGCAGTTTTCTCACCAGCATGTTACAGAAGATCCCAACTTCGTGATCTGGTACCTTCTCTAAGCAGATGGTAATCACTTCTTATGGGGTGAGAACAAACATCTTGCCAATCCTTAGATTTGTTGATTTGCTGATAATGTGGAGGAGGTAAATAAATATAAGTAAATGACAAAACAATTGAGTCTCTAGTGTGTGCTTGCCTGGTGTTCAGGTAAAAACCCCTCATCTGTATGTATATATAATGACATTTCTTTGGCTCCTTCTCCTTGCAATGCTTATGTTAAGTTGAATTCACCCTCAGCTCAGGGTCCTGACACATTTGCAGTAATACCTTGACACCAAAGGTCATTTTGAAGTATACAGCAGAAAACACAGTGCTGTCATGCTCCAGAGCAGATACGGGTGTTTAGGGGCAGCCGCTAAGTTAAGCACCAACTCTGAGATTCACCTCCCCAAAGTGTAGCTGTTTAGAAGCTTAAGCATTATTGAAGGGAGACAGTCACATCAACAGAGGCAGTCATTCCTTCCATCCCGAATGACATCCCTCTCCACGGACTACAGATGGAGCCTGAATAAGAACAGGACCCTAAACAAGGACAAGAAACACTCCCTATGTGACTCTCTCTCCCCAAAGGGTACAAATAAAACACTTAGTCCTTACTCCTCTAATGAAGCAGGTATAACTTTCCACTTGTACAGCATTAGTCTCATCCATTGAAAACTGGATTTTTGCACTTTCTGCCTAGCCAACCAGATAAAAATGAAAAAAAAAAAAATTACACTTCAGAAGAGCAAGCCCAAAGCAATATTCTAAGCATGAAATGGCAGAAATTCTCTGTACCTTAAAGGAATAAAGTTTTCCTGACAATTGGGAATCAGGGGGCACTATTCCTGCAGTTTATTTCACTTAGCTTGGCCAGCCACTTTGAAATCTTCCTCTACAATCTCTTCATCACACTCATACTACATTAACTGTGGTTCCCCCTCTAAATCAGCACCTCAGATGGGTCATCAAATGCTAGATTTTTCTTGAGATGTGACGTTTGGAAAATATTCAGCCACCAGCATAATGAATAATGTCATATACTGCACATGCTGCATGGCATCTTCTGGGTCTTGAAATGGTTAGGTGCTGTAGCTACAAGTTCTATGGAAATACATGTAACAATTAAGTTAAAAGAATAGAAAAAAAATGAAAAAGCAGTGACTCTTTTCTGTCAAAACTGAAGAAACACCAGCAACTGAACAATTTTAATGTAATCATACACTTAAAGACCAGCTGTAACAAAAAGCATCAGAGAGGAAATTTCACCTTCCAAAATTTCACCGACATCAACGCTGGAGTATAAATACTAATCTTTCTTCGCATTTTTCCACTGTCTGCCTCACCACAAGAAATATTCTGTTTTAAACTTTTTTGATTGATAAAGGAAACATCTTTGGGTTTGTATCAAGTTTAAAAGTACTTCATACAATGATCCCAGTTTTCCTATGGGCGTGTTTTTACCAAAATGCTAAGATATGTAAGCATGTCTCCCACTAAACTTAGTATGATTTGTATGTTTAGTAAATGCCAAAAGAAAGGTCTTGGCCTTCTGCAGTTTGCCATACTGGAGAATTAGCTACAGAAGAAGGCGTGTTTATTGTTTATTCAGCTATTGAGTGTGGAAGAAATAAAAATAAATAAAATAAAACAAATTATCAAATCAAATCAAAATAAAAAATAAAATAAGAAGGCCTGTAAATGGAAAAATATTTATTTAACTTCAAATAAGGTCTTCTTAATCAATCAGCTGCTACTGCAGTTGCAGTGGCATACAAAGTTTTCATAAAGCTGATAAAGATGTGGATTTTATATCTTTTTTAACTCTTCAGTTATTCCTTTGGAAAACAACTCTTTCTCTACAAAAGGTTTCTGTGGCTCCTAATGGAGACTATGGCACAAATATGGCATGGGGTTCAGGAGCATATTGGGTCTATAGAATGAACGTGATTCATAAAACTGCCACTGCCATGAATGAAATCCTCCCTTTCCTTTTCTTCTCTTGAAGAACAACTAAAACCATTTCATTTCTAAGATTTACCAGACAGACAATATTTTAACACATACCTACCCAAATCTCTGCCTTGGAAATAGAACTGGAAAGGACAAGGCGTGTGTGGGGAAACAAGAATGAGCTGAGTTTTAGGAAGTTAAGAAGAATGATATTATGAAAAGATGAGGAGGTTGGTTAAAAAAATAAAGTAAAATAATCAGTTTTCTGGTCTGCCTAATTTAGTTTGCCTTGCTCTTACAAGGAGGAATAAGTGGGTCTGTCATTATAACACATCTAGAAGAAAGAAGGATGTGTTATCTGACAAAAACAAGGCCATGAGAGGAGGATGGGAGTCTGGAAAACACCCTCAGAAGAGTCAGGAAGAACCCACTGACCATCCGTCATAACAGCAAAGCTGACAACATAAAACCCACATGAAAGGGACTATGGATGATGCCTCTGAAGATTTCAGAGAAAAGGAATCTTGGGCATTTTTCATTGAAATTCTTGTCATTTTTCTCAAAGGAAGGAAAAAGCACAGCAAAATAATGAAGATCAAGAATTAGTGCTGTGGGAAAACTATAGCATTGGATAGGAAAACATTAGAATGACTCCTAGTGATCGAATGGGTATGATGCTCTATGGATGGGCCCCAGAGAAGAGTGAATCAAGCTGAGACAAATGCTAGCATGGTTTGATGTGATGAGTTTTAAGTTAAGAAATACAGGGGAAAATTAGAAGGAGATTTGCCTCATTTGCATTAGCTCAGTTATTCAGTGTGGGGGGAAAAATGAAAACAGATGAAGCTCTACAAGCAGATGAAGGTCTGTGCACGGCTGTAGTTTACAGGAAGAGGCAAATGAGTAGGTAAGAATACAACAGTAGAGGAATGATTATCAGAGAAAATTTGAAAGTACGATAAGGGGAATGAAAATATTAATGTTGATGAGAACAGTAAATATGCAATCAACACAGATAATGAAAGGAACATGCCAGTCTAGCCTGCATAGTCTAAAAGAAAGCTAGATCCACTAGTTCCTAAAGGAAGTAACTGAACTGCTGAAAGGCAAAGGCAACAAAATGGAAGTGTTAAAATTACTGATACAGACCTGAAGGCAGCTAGTATAAGCATAAGAGAAATATTACGGCAATCCTGGCCAGAACAAAAAGCATTGTGGAAAGGTGCTGTTAATGAAAGATGAATTTCTCCCATGAAAAAGATAAATATTATAGTGTAAGACAGTACTGCAATTTATTGACATGGCAGTACATGAGAAGGCATAGCATGAATAAAGGACAATCCCAGATCTGAATGAATATGTCCATTGGGTTTCAATATCAGCAATGCTAATGAGCACAGTGCCCAAGGATGAGGGCTAATTGTGGAGAAGGTACAGAAAGGTTTTATCCCACCTGAACTGAAAACAAATCTAAAAGAGTTTAACGCTTTCAAATACTTCAAGTGATTGCCGGCCTTGCTGACCGTGTCAATGTGAACTTCAGAATGCAATGAGACAAAGTAAGCCAGGAACAATGTCTAACAAACAGGGAGTAAGGAGCAGGAAAAGCATCATCCAGAATTTGAACAACAATTTTTAATTATGCAAAGAAGAGTTAAAAAGCCAAGCAGGTGCTATTTCAACAGCTTTGAAGATAACCCTACTTTTCTGTCTGTGCTGAAATTTGAACTGAAAGCACAAATGGCCTCAATGGCTTAATAATAAGCTTGAAGAGGAAAAACGTTTATTATTATGCTTTCTCCATATTTTAAAGACCTTGCATTAATGCAAGTTTCAAGTGTATGATGCAATGCTATCAGCAAGGTAACAAACTACACAAGATGACTCCCTGCTACCTGCTTCTTAGGAATAACAAACAACATACGACTATTGAAGTTCTGCTTAGTGAAGGTAGCAGGAGATCAGATTTTATGCTGCTACTTTTTCTAAAAAGAATAAATGTTAGTAGCTACACACCATGAGCCTAGTGGATAAGAGTGGATGTGAAAAAAAAAAAAATATTAATACCTAATCATTTGAAGGAAAAGATTCTGGCAGACACTTCTTTCAGCATAAACAGACAGTATATGATCCCTGTCATAAATGAAAGACAGTCATAACAGAGTCAGTATCACAATATAAAATTATCTGATAATTTCATTATAGGGGAAATTCAGTTCCCCTAGTTTTGGCAAAATATGTACCACAATTGGTACAATACACACCATATGAACATGTCCTTTGATGGAAGGATGATGCAAGAAGTTGAAAATGTACCCAACCAGTACATAATGTTAGACATAAAGCCTGAATGTTTATCAGAACTATTAAAATAGCTAAACATTATCAAATATACTTATAGATTTGGGGGGATTTTTTTCTCATTTTGTAGCAGTGATTTCCAAACCTGTGAAAGATGTTTCTCTTTCTGCATGTTTAAAAATTGTCAAAACAAAAAAAAAATTGTTGATAAAAAATGCTGGACAAGTAAAATAAATAAATTTTAAATAATTTTTTAAAATATAATAAATACAACAAAGAAATACATAAATTTTAAATATAATTCAACATAGATATGAGTAACAGGATCTGCCACAGCCATTGATTCTTAATAAACAAATTGAACAGACAGACATTTCACAGTGAACATAACATATTTAATATATCAAATACCATCCCTAAAGTAACCTGGAACAATAACCATTTGAGATTACACTGAAAGCACTTAATATTGACAAAATTGTCCTAGCACAACAGTTTATTTAGAACCTATTTCACTGTTTTAAGATACTTAGGAAAAAATTGTCAGGTTTTGATGTAGCTTGAACTTGCAGGTTTTTTGTTTGGCTTCAAAGATTTTGGCTAGTAGGATGATTCTGACTCACTAGTAAGGATTTAAGATTTCACATATTTTGGCAACACCAAAAATTACAGCCTTTGGCATATTTCTTATGCAACAAAGTACACTATATAATTCCACATTTGCCAGAAGCTTATTTTTTCTCTCATTCATTTGACCCTTTAACATTGGGCCTCTTATATCAATTCTTCCCTAAGTGCTCTGGTAAAAGCATAGCATAAGCTCATGTTATTAATGCAGGAAAATCACTTAGTGATCTGATGTTGAATTTATGTAATATCAAGTACAGCCATGCTGACAGAGCTAAGTCAAAAGAGTAAGCTTCCATTTACTCACCTATATTACTAGAAAAAGTTATAATTGAAGTACCTATGTGCAACAGCACAAAAGGGCAAAGCACATGTATTTTTACTCTTGCCTCTTAAAGGAAAAAAAATAAAGGAGGTACCCAAAAATCCATTCATCTTTAATTTCCTCAATCTGACAAGAAATGTATGATATTCTTATCTTTCATCCAGTTCCTACTTTCTATACACACGCTTCCATGAGCATTAGCAATGGTATCAAACTAGTGGCTAAATCAGGGCAGTGCCGGTACAATATCCAGTACAGACAGAACCCATGATGAGGGCACATAGGTACTGCCATAACAGAAGCCACACTACCTACAGAATTAGTAACAGGATTGCTGTGCATGCTGCCCCACACATGTCGATGCTGTGGAAAAGCAATCTAGAAGCTACAAATGGAATTAACATGCCACCAGAGATGTGATGTTCAAAAGTATAAGAAAGAGAGAGTCAAAATGAAAAGGTGGATCTGCCTTGAAGTGCTTTTGTGCACAACGCGCTAAGCAGCACTGTCCTGAGGAGGACATTGATTTTATTACTTATTTTGCCACTAAAAACCATATTGAGAACTACACAGACAAGGCAGGAGTCCCTACAGACAAAAAAAGTAAAAGCAGTAAATCGAATTACACTAGTTCTTCTGTCGCACTACCAGATTTGTTCCTCAGACCTCCCGAAAGTCATACTAACTTTATCGTGTGATACATGTATAGTATAGAAATAAATACATAGGATACAAGTATGAGCTTAGGCCTTTTTCTATATAAACAAATTCTCACTTGCTTCATTGCTGGGTATTCTTGTCGTTATACTTTCATCACATTACAGTTGCATCAGACAAGTAAAATCGTAAACATGATACTTTTCACAGTTTGAATATTTCAACAAGAAGTCAGTTGCATATATGCAGACAGATTTCAAGCACTTTTTACTTGAACTATAGCTTTGGCTGTATTTACATTTCTTCATGATTTTTAAAATCAAGTTTTTTTAAATTTATTGAGGTTTCTGTTTAAGCTTTACATCCTAAAAGTTTAAATGGGTCTTTTATTTGTTCTTTCCTTGTATTAAGAAAAAAAAATACAACTCTGAGACAAAACACTTAATTCTAAACACTTGAGTTCATTTCCTTTTCACCCTTAGTGTTCTCACTAGAAACTGGGTTTCATTACTTTTTATATTAAAGATCCCTATCTCAAGTACCTATGTAATATTTAAAGAGATCTGTGTGAAAAGTGATGGAAAGCACTGAAGAGCAAGCCATTCTCTTATTACTTTAGACTGTGGTCCTACCAACCAAAAAGGCAACAGTTGTTAGGCGCTGGTGAAGATGTGGTTTCAAGCTCACAGAGAGCCCGACGGGGATGAGCCCCAGCCATATTTCTCTGCACCGAGAGTGCCTTGGGTTTCTTGTATTCCCACTCATTACCTGTCGAGCAATGGTTACAAAATGAGCAGGATCTATGTAAGCAGACAGACGCCCCAGAGGGATTCTAAGCTCTGTGCAGGCAAATCAGGCCTTTCTCTTGCATGCAAACCTCTCTGCTTTTACTTGTTGAGCAGCATCATTAATGTCTGGCCAAGTTCCTCTGAGCTCTGCTCTGCTCATTATTTTTAACTTCATTCCTTCGCCATCCAGGACTGAGTCCTGCGAGATACCAAGTGAACACTGGATGGAATGCTCTTTAAGAAACTAAGTGCTTTTTAGAGATATCTTCACATATAGTTTGGCACACAAAGGTATACTGCTTCTCAAGGATACAGTTTCTTTTTAAATACAAGTTTGATGTTTTGTATTTCTTAGTCACAGCTATGTTGTATTGCTTTCTAATAGCAAAATTATATTTTATATGTTCTTTTACAGTGCTACAGTAGAACTGTTTTCATGTAGTTACTTCCACTGTATACTGCCACTGGAGAAATATTTCAAAAGATTCAGAAGGAGGAGCCAAACTGAGCATTTAAAGTGATCATTTGCTTGAATAACCTTCAAATAATGAATTACAGGATTGATAAAATAAATGCATTTGAAAAATTAGACAACTTTGAAAAGCATTATCTTCATAATTTTCCACAGAATTACTTGAATCCTTTCTTGCTTGCCTTTGAATGAGATACTAATCTCTGGCATTACTTGATAACTATGGTAATGTGAAACAAAGAAAAGGAGAAAACCAAAACTCACTGTGTGCACTGGAAGAGATTTTTTTTTAAATGTTAATATTTGGTGTACCTTCCTCCCCATTTTAAATAGGATTTATATCCTGACATGGTACACTTATATCCTTCATATTGTTCTGAGCTTTTTAAACAAAAAAACCTTATGCCAATCACTCCTACAGCTACTATTAAGCACTGGTGTATTTAGACTAAAGCACCTACTTTGCTAACACTTCAGAAATATTTCTGAGGCTGGCATTCTGATTTTTTTCTCCCTCTTCCAGAGGTAGGAACACTGAGAAAGTTACTTACAATTTTAAGATTTCACTGATCCCAAGTTGATCTGATTTATACTCTCTCCAGTTCAAAGCCTATGCTGATCCCTTTGGTCAGTGGCTCCATTTTGCAGTGAACTAATGCAGAAAATATATCAGAACTCTCTCTGGCTTCTGATGCCTTGACCACAGGTTTTTCCTCACAGATTTTCAGATCTCAGCAGGACAGACAGAGTAGCATTTCAGTAGTTTTTTCTGAACAAGTCTAGGTGGTAGTTGAGGTGGTTTTAGGCAATTACTCCCATAGCCTGCTCTTCTGGTTTAACACGTGTGAGAAGCCTTTCCAAGGGACAGTAAGAAAAGCGCAGCTTTTCTGTCTTCAGCTGGCACATCTCTCTGACTCTGGCACCATCCAATATGTGCTGAGGGTGACATTATAAAAAGTACAGGACTTGGTTAAGATGGCTGTGGGGGAAGGTCAAAAGCCTAGAGAAAGTACAAATCATACCCTCTGTTTAAATAAAAAGACTGTATGTGTTCTTAGTAAAAATTCAGAAGATTTTAGAAAAAAAAAAATAAACAAAGACCCCTCCACGACCAGCTTATTCTTGAATATATAATCTAGCATTTCAAACTTTAAATGGACTATTTTACTTCTGGCTATCAAAACGTAGGGTTGGGACATATCCAGTCAGGGGGGAGAGGGGAAACTCTAAAAAACAAAACCAAAAAGTGGTATCTGTTTCATCAGAACATGGTGAGGATCAACTATATTAAGACACATTTGGGCATTGCTTTTCAACACTTCCTCAACCAAAACTCAATTTAATCTCTGTCACCCAGCAGTTACTTGAGTTTTGAGATTACCGCAATATTTTATTTCTAGCCTCTTTTGAACCAAACCACCTAAACACATCGTGCAGTGCTAGTCAACAGAGGACACAGAACATCAGCACTGTTCTAAAGTGGATTCAACTTCATAGGCTTTCCAGCTATAAATAAAGGAAATCCAGCTATAAATAAGGGAAATTATGGCACATACAGTAATTTGCTAAATAAAGCTTACAGACAGTGCAAAGTTCACAAAATAATCCTTTTTCAAAGGGGTTGACACAACAATTAACATAGGAAAAATGTTAAAGTAGTCGTTCTGAAAAATTAATATTTGGTATAATCTTACTTTTCTATTCTAAGACTAATTACAACATGGGAAAACCTATGAAGTGGAAAGTAATTTTTAAAAGTGGAGAAAAAGTGACCTTAAATGAAATACAAACTTTCTAATTAGAAAAAATATTTTTTAAATATACTTTCTGAGCTGCAGAGCAATATAAAGGTTTTCTGGAAACCTTTGTAAATCATATCAAAGAAGGGAGAAAGGACATATCCTTGTTTATTTCTTAAGGTATCATTCATGGTCAATAGGTTTTGAAATGATCCTGTGCTTGCTCTTTCAGAGATATTTCAGCTTTACAGCCTCTAATCCTAAATTTAAAGATTTCTTGACCAACAATACAAAGAAGTAGTCAAAATTAAGTATCAGAGGTTTTCAAGGGAAAATGATTTTGAAGTGGAAAACGAGGCTCCAGGTCTTTTCAAGATCAGAACAACCGGGTGGTCATGTTATACAGTTCTTTGCCAGAGGGAAAAGGAATGGGACAAATTATTGTATCAGTGCTGATGCTGCTCTATTTTTGACCATTTCATCTTTTGTAATAGTTTAGATCAAACCTGAAGACAAGATGGATTCAGAATAATGTTTAGACCTTGGAGCTATCCCCCTCTGCCAAATAATACCATCAGCAAAGAATGAGACACATTCAGAAAGATATTTTGTTTAAATACTTTACAGAAAAAAAAAATCCTTTACTTTTTTTAGCATCAGCCCAGAAATATAGGTGCTAAAAAGCACTCTAGAAGCAGAAAAGGAACAAGCAAGACTCGACTTGAAATGCAAAAAGCCTTCCTGACAAAATACATCTGGCAATGACCAAGTAGTCAGTTTAAATTTTCTGAAAAATGAATGGTTTCAACTTCAGTATGTAATTCCAGGGATTGGAAAGCCTTTGTGTGTGAGTAATTTGTCATAGTTATAGCTGAATAGGTGTCAGACAAAGAAGTTAGGCTGGAAGGTGCATAAGTTATTAATGACTCCTATGCAAACTACAAAACTATCACAAGAGTAGGCTCCTTTTAATTTTTAAAAATGTGAAGCAAATTGAACAAATCCATTGAAAACTTTGTGGGATATTACAAAAAAAAAATTTATTTTTTCCTGTGTTTGCCATGTTTGAGTCTAACAGTGGATTTCAGGATTTCAAGTTCTAAATCAGATGTTGACCCACATCTTTTAAAAGAACTGCATTCACCTTTCAGAGGACTTCCTGAGCTATTGATCCTCAAAGCCTTACCCATATGAACAGAAAAACTTTCCTTTGCTGTCGAAAACTCAGTACAAAAATTCTTGCTTTTAACACCAAGCTCAGCAAGCCATTCAAATTAGAAAAAGCCATGCACACGTATACGCGGTGAATGTCTTCATCGCAGCACTTCCTACAGCAGCTTTGCTCCTTCCAAAGTCTCTGTTCTTTTCTTCTGCTATTTCTACATTTCTATGTATTCCTAACATCTTTTTTCCTGTTCCTTCCTTATGTTGTGATTTTAATGCCTCTTTCCCTGTATTTTTTCTTTTACTTGAAAATGTTTTTTTCCTGCAAATGATCTCTTTTCAACCCAATCTTTTCTGAGAGCTCACTACTTCTGTGAAGTCGTTTTTAACCCTCTATATCTCTATCATATGTGTCGAAGCTGAATCATTTGTATTTGATTTACACAGTAGGCTCTATAAGTCTATTTATTCTTCTGTGTATTTGCAACAGGAACCATTGTGATCAGAAAACCTGGGATTGAATCAGTGACTTCCAATAAAGAACAAAAGTCACAAGCCTCTAAACTAAGTTAACTCCACAGCTATGCCTGTGACAAATTCACATCGTTGGTCTTCAGACTGGATTCAGTTAGGCATCTGGAAGACATACTGCATGCCACTGGCATCTGGAAGACATACCTCTTCAATACTTATTAAAACATCAAGCGCATTGCTTATCATACTCCATAAAGAATAACAGAAATACATATCTACTGAGTAGTTCGTTAGGCTGAGCATGAAGCAGGAGAACAGCATTAACAATCATACAGAGAATCTATGCTAAGGACTCAAATTGGGAAAAAGATAATGCTCTCAGAAAGAAGTGTATTTTGCTGGCTAGTTAGACAATGCAAACATACAGAGCACAGCAGTGAGTTAACTCCCAGCTGTCTCTCTTGCTGTGACCCTTTCATTGTGCCAACGTTAAAATAAACATTCAAATTAAAGGTATTTTGAATGCTAATACTCTGTTCAGTGCATCATAGTAGATTTCAACAATCAAAGCTTTTTTCTTTAAGTACATCCTTGGCAGGTATGCCAGTTTCTGAAGCATTTGGATATTCCCATGATCCACCAATAACTTTATAACAAAAATCCACCAAAACACCACTATGAAAGAGGTAAGCTTGAGCTACCACCTAACAGTGACCTCTTCTGAAAGTGGGAGCTTCTTCACAGTAGAAAACCCTTTCATATCAGCTGCACTCTGAACTTTCAGTTATCAAAGTCAGATTAGTTAGATTTCACTAGCACTGAGTCAGTCAAGACTGAGGCAAAGACAGCACTGAGCACCTCAGCTATATCTCTGTCTGCTGTTATTAACTCACTCACCCCATTTAGCAACAGGCCCACATTGTCCTCCCTTAGTCCTTCATTAGTAATATAGCAGTAGAAGCTCTGCTCACTGCCCTTGACAAGTCTCAATTCCAGTTGAGTGTTGCCATTCCTAAAATCCTCCTATATGCCTAGACAATCTTTCTATATTGCTCTTTTGAATGCTTTCCCTTTTTCCACCTCCTGTATCCTACCGTTGTGCAGCGTATATTTCAATTGCATAAACAGTACCTGGGAAAAAAAGAAAAACAAAATCCAGGGAACGCTTTTGATCATCTGGGCAGAGGAATATCATTGGTATGTCCAGATACAGGCCCATCTTATGGGACTGAATCTTTCTGGGCAGCCATTCATCTTGAAGGCATCACATTGTGCACTATCGATAACCGTTATGTCTCATGAGACTTGACAGGCAGGTATCTCAATTTTACATCTCTATCCCCTAAGTTAATCTTTTTGCCTCATATGGGGCTCTCAGATAATTCAAGCAATTATAATTTAAAATCATATTTTCAAAAGGTGGGATAAATCTGCATACTTTTTTCCTCTCTATAATTCAGTATTACAACAGGTAGTTAAATGGAGGCAACCTAACCAGAGTCCGCAATCCATTACTGCTAACAGTGCAGAGCACAGACTGCACCTGGAAAAACAGCTGCATCCACCTTCTTTAACCTGCCATCTTAGATTTTCCGTGAATAAATAAATGTTCTTTTATTGAGACTCCTAAAGGACTCAATGCCATACACATATTCACCTATATGGCCACATGTTACAAGAAAGGAGCACTTAGTATCTGTTGGAAAACTTACCTAAGAAGTAAGTCTCTGGTGAGTTCACTTGACTGGCCAGATGATGGAGGTTTTGGTTTTTCTAGTTGTCCCATTGCCTAAATCTACTGTATGCCTTAGGTTTGTCAGCAGAAGACACTCCAGACAGACCTCCCCCCAAGACCCTAGCCAGCAACATTAGCTGCTTTTTCCCACCTCATAAACTGATTAGTACTATCTTCACCATGTTTCTTTAATTCTCTGAAGTTGATGTGAACTGTGATCATGTTTTTTATATTTTTCAGGCTGAACCTTACTCCTGTTTGACAAAAGAAATCATAGTCTGGTATTTACCTTGCCAGAGAAGCTCCCAAAGGGTGTGAGCTTTCTCCCTCTCTCCCTAACCCTGCTCATTTTGCCCTTGCACAGGTACTGATTTACCAGAGAATAATTCTTTCTGGCTGCTTTATTCAGTTGTTAGTACAGTGGTTCCTTACTGTTGTACAGGAGTTGTACTGTTGTACAGTTTTGTACAGTTTTTCCTTCATACAAAATTTGCATTATACTCATTACACATTCTCCGCCACAATCAGAATAACATAGCCTCATAACTTGGAGTGCATTATGCTCAGTCATATAAACAACAGCTGCATTTTCATCTCCACTCTACTGCTCTAGTGCTCTTCCGTCTCTACCCTTACCAAATACATAGTCTACGCCTATATATATGCCAATACATGTATACGCATACAAAAACATAGGCATATATTTCTGGATACAAGCCTGATAGTAAGTTTATTGTAAACTGAATATTGCAAATTAGAAATTTTGCTACAGTGTTTGACGTATAGTGACTATATCACACACGGAAAGGAATAAATGAACAGAGAAACCTAGCAGAGCAAAGTGCCTGTTACCATTGCAATGATTATTTGTACAGTGCCAAAGTGTCCCTGATTCTTTGCAGACCACTTAAATGTAATACCGCAAATCTTTTTGAAAAATTTAGTGCAGCAGAAGCAGTATCAGAAGTAATGGCAGTGTTACTGGTGCTGATACCAGCACTGGAAGTATTCTCAAAAGGGGCTCTGAAAAAGAGCATGCAGAAGAGGGAACTTGGTGAATGAGAAGTGGGAGACTCAACAGAAAAGGGTACCATGACTAGAAAGTGCACATTTGAAAGAAAGAGGGAGAATGGAAACAGCTATTACACTGACCATTTAATGGAAAAACATGTTTTCTGGATGACAGTCAGACAGTAGCACACTGACTGTAACCCACAAAATCCAATATTCCAGTGTGAGACCATTCCAGCATAGGTGCATGTTTACATCATAACATTCATGTCTCTGTACCAATGGGTCTGACATGGGATGAAACCCATACTTAAAATGGCCACCACGAAGCCTTTGTTTCCATACGGTTTCAAGTAAAGCTGAGCCACCAGACGGAGAAATGTAAATGCCGCCCTAGAAGAGCTTTTCTGTGCAGTAGTCATTGTCAAAGCAAGCTCAAGTAAGTAAACTGGTAAATCCTAATCTTTCATAAAAAGATATTTTACATGGATTTTGGGACCTCTGCTACTTTTCCTTTCCTCTTAACAGAAGTCAGAGGGCTTGTATAAGTAACTACCTACATCACTACATGGACGGCACTGACTTGAGCAGGATGCAGAAGTCAGAACTTCTCATTCTGTTTCAGGGAATCACAACCTTAGGACAGCTGGAGGGCCTGACATCTCCTGAAACATTTTACACTTTGAGGAAAGAGTTTGATCTCCTGAATTAGGAAGGACTAGGACCTGGACTAGGAAGAAATTACAGGAACAAATATTCACAAAGAATCACTTTAGTCCTTTCTCAAAACAAACAAACAGACAACCAACCAACCAACCAACAATGAAAAACCCACCATGGCATATCAGAGGGATCAAATCATAAGGAGAAACAGAAATTGTGAAGATTAGGAAAATGCTCCACTCAAGCATCAGGAAGATTTAGTGAAGGAATCCCCATGTACGCTTTGCTGTCGTGAGGTAGTGAGAGAGGAAAACATGCATACATATAATGAAATGCTGTTTTGCACATCAAGGTGAAAGGCAGAACAGCTTTCACCTACACACCTAAACACCCCATGCCTTTTCTGTGGCTCAGAGAAAGGCTGAACTGGCTTCACATATTTTCTTCCAAAACTTTGGCAGCTCTGCGCTTGGTTTAGGATTTTATTAAGCTGTAGAGTACTTCCTCTAATCAGAGTGAGGAATACTGTTGACAGTGGACTTAGTTTTATGAGGAAACATTTAAAAAGCCATCCTGACATTTAAAAGACATAAATGTTAGTACAAATTGAACTGCAGCACTCTGCGCTTCTCATTCATTTTGTCAGGTACTGTGAGACAATTTGCCTGGGGAAATGAAGCAATAATGTCTGAAGGCCTGATTTTTCAGAGGTGTTAAGACATACAGCTTCAGATGTTATCACAGGAACCTATGGTGCTCACTGGTTCTGAAAATTGGGCTGTGGATGTATAAAGCCTTACCTTGTGCTTGTCTAAAAGGTACATAGTAGAGGACAAAAAGTAAATATGGTGCTTTCCAAATAAACCTTGTCTTGCTGCCCCTTCAGGTGTAAAATTACACGAGTGTCACAGCTGAAGTGAACACTTGAGGAAGTAAATTTGTGTAAGCTTTCTTTTCATTTCTATCTGTTGATAGAACAGCCCTTCACTTATACTTCAGTGACAACCAACAGGAAAAAGGAAAAAGTCTTCAATTAATATATGACTTCTGCTATAACTTCATGAGCAGTTGCACTGGAAATCTAAGACTTGCCTGTAGCCACGCAGTTACTCTAACCTGAGCTATCTAAGCTCCTTAGTCTTGCAGAACCGTGTCTTGCTTTCAGTCTTCTACGTACATTATGTCCTGTATGCACCAAACAGCATGTAGGTGTAAATCTCTCATTATATACAGTGCAAATACACACACAGGCAAGGGTATTCTTACTAGTAAAAAGTACTTGTAAGCATTTACCTTTGCTTTCTAAGTGCCAATGGTAGGCAAGACACATTCAATCCATGTTTTCATCACAAAAACAAAGTTTGCTTCTAGGCACATGAAAAACAAAGTGATTTTCATTCTGCTAATGGATAAGAAATTTCCTTGAGATGGAAAATAAAAGTTTGTTCTTTGGGTCAGTGTTAGTAACAACCCTTTGCATACTTCTGAAATACATTATGTCTTAGTAGGTCCATTCAAGACTGCTATAATTAAGTCTGTCAGCATTTCCGTTTAAGTCTCTGTTTTCAAAAATCTCGAGTCTGGTAAAAGGGTTTTCATTATTGCTCTCTTTTGAGCAAGTAGATCTTTTTAAATCAGACCTCTTGTATCTTAATGTCCCTATAAGTGTACTTGACCATTGCAATAATAATCTGAGTACATCTATATTTTCTGCTCTGCCTCAATCAACTATATGGAGTCTTCATATATATAGCAGAACCAGAGCAGACCAGCTCAATGATGGGTGCAGTTTGCTACCTTTCTGACAGTGGCCCCCAACATAAGCGCAAGAAATACTACAATGGGCAGTTATAGAATGTCGGGCTTTAAGTGGCTTTGTGCATTCAGTCCTACTTGTCCTGCCTGTTATCTGGATGGTACAATTCCAGTGTAGACTTGTCCTCTTCCAAAGGGTGGCTTCCTTGGCACTTGCTTCTGAGAACTGGGAATGGTGTGTACTCCTTTTGTCCATATTCAGTTTCTTCAACAACATCCTCTTGATGTAAAGCCAGCAGTCTAAATAAAGGCACCCACCCCATTGGCTTAATTAGGTTTTTCATCAAACTCTAAAAAAACTATTTTTTCAAATACTTTGAAGACAGAGTAGTTCCACTTATAGCTCCACTTACGTTCAAACTCTGGATACTTAAAATTTTAGACTAGACTAGACTAGACTATTTCAGTTGGAAGGGACCTACAGTGATCACCTAGTTCAACTGACTGACCAATTCAGGGCTGACCAAGTTAAAGCATGTTACTAAGGGCATTGTCCAAATGCCTCTTAAACACTGACAGGCTTGGGGCATTGACCACCTCTCTACTAATCCTGTTCCAGTGTTCGACCACCCTCTCTGTAAAGAAATGCTTCCTAATGTCAAGTCTAAACCTCCCTTGGAAGGTTAAAAATCAGGTCATTAAATTAAAAGCCTGTCTCTTGATTTAAGAAAGTAACCAAGCAGATATTTTTTAAATGTTGACCACTACAACTATTAATTTGAAATAATGTTATTGTTTTCTCTGTTTAGGATTGTTCTCGCTATTGTTTATCTAGCTGCCAGTTCACCATATATGAAGGAAATAACTACGCATTCGTACTGTATAACTTGAGTTCTGAAAAGAGACAGAACTAACTCAGTGTTGCAGCAGGAGGGCTTCTCTGCAAACAGGAAACCTCAGGTAGGTCAGAGCAACCACAGTGACTTCCACAGCAGTCCTTGGCATTGCTAGCACAGGGTTCGTGCCTGGGATGAGTGACAGCGAGCCCCTAAACACCTTAAGGTGTCTCCAAGTGATTTTTTTTGCTACTTCCATTAAGCAGAAATGAATTCCCCCTGGTCCTGTACTGGCATCTAGCATTTGTGCTGGGGAAACATTAGGGTCAAATTGCCTGCTTCAGAAATAGTGATTTAAGATGTTACTGCCCACCACTTGCATGTTGGCACCCCTCAAAGCTAAGCTGTGGTTACAAATAGGGAATGCACTCTTACCTGCACTTCAATACACAGGATGCCAATTTAGTTTAAACCACCACATCACAGCAGACAAGAAGTCACTTCAAAGCCCCGCTTAGAGGTGGGAGTGGCAGGTACTTCAGAACTGCTTCAGCGTGGTGTGTCTGAGCAGTGGTTAGCATATAAGAGAGTGAATAGTCTGTAAGAGTTTACAGCATCCAAATGCGAACTTTGCTGTAAACCTAGTATTTGTCTGTATACTGCATGTCATACACTACAGATAAAATAAAAGCTGCTGAAAACATTAAAAGTTAAAACAACATTAAAAAGTTGCCATTTAGGATTTCTAAATCCTACTATTTTTTGTTTATTTTTTTAAAGTAGCTTTCATCTAAAACCAGAAACAATAAATACTTGGAGGAGGAAGAATAAAAAAACCTGTGATAATATGAGAATCAACAAAAATAAATAAGACTCCAGCTGTAGTACTTTAGTTGGTAGGCAATTACCGTCAGATATCATCAATACTTAGGAGAAAAAAATGATGGCTTTAAGAGAAAATTTTGCCTGCTTCATTTCCTGCTTTTTGCATAATGACTAACTCTCCTTTTCTCTTTAGTTTCTTTTAATTACTACATCTGCATTAGGAAACAGTAGATTATCTTTTTATTTCATTCTCGCTTATGACATTTGAGGTCAACTCCAACAAAACCTCAGGCTCTGTCCTAGAATGAAATGAAACACTTAAATGCCTTGGAGAATCTGTGCCTCAAAGGCAGGTCTCTCTTTAGCGTTGTTATCACCTGAATTCTTTTCTTGAATTAAACTGTATGTATCCAAATTGAAATGCAAAAAAGAATAACTTTCCTCCTGTTACTCAATCCAGAGTGTGAGATTCAGACCTGACCTATCCTTTAAATTCAAAAGCAACTAGAAACAACTCTCAAATTTTTGCTTGTCTCCATATTGGAGAAAATCAGAAATAAAACTAATTGAATTAAAAACCTCAGATAAACTAAATCTTGAGGTAGCTTGAAATTGACATGTAGCTTCTTTTTCTTCTCCTGTATTTAAAGATCTTTAAACCAGTTTTTATATTTGTGAAAACTGTAAGAATTTTGTAAGTATATCTGTTTCCAAGTGTCTAATAATCGTAAGTATTAAAATACAAAGTATTAATACAGTTTAATTGTCAACTGAACATACAGGAAAGAGTTAGTGTAGTTTTAAACATTTACAATCTGTGTGCTGCAGTGTATTTCAGCTCCTACAATAACAGTTCTTTGGTTTAATGTGTGCTGCATGAATGTAAAAAAGATGGCACAGAGCACTAGGATATCAACTGCCTACTTGGAGAATGATTAATTTAAGATAAATAGATGCTGGCTTCAGCTGCACTGATTGTATTTCCTATCCCAAGCTGCAGAATCAGTGTTTCCACTCAGATGTTGTAAAACATATGCAGGAATCATTCTTTTCCACTCACAAACCACAGTGCATCACAGATTTAATCTTACTCTTCTGTACTCTGTGGCTGAATTTAATTTTACTTCTGCCATCAGCCTAATAGACAAAAAATGTTTCCTATTTATTTTAATACATAAACTTTAAACTCATGTTATTCTGATTTCATCCCACTTCAATTTCTTGGTTTGATAGCAAATAACATAGAGCTTAACTCTGTCTACAAGCACATAATGGAATCATTTGGAAGAATTTTTAAAAAAACATGAAGAAATTACAACATACCTAACTGAAAACATATGTGATTTCATAAAGATCATGGGACTTACCAGACATGAAAAATACATAAAGACACAGAAAGAATAATCTTGCATATTTTTTTTTCCAGTGCTACAAAACAAGACTATGAATTTGTTCCATGGTAAAACATATTTTTTCAAAAGACACCTTCTAGAAAAGCTAATGGCTCAGAGTCTTATTAAGTTGCACATCCTTGAAAACCCTACCCTACCAGGTTTAGAGCAAACAGCATCTCCCACTTCACAACTAAGTATCCCAGGCGGAGTCTGTATCTGTATTCCTCTGTCTGTAGGAGCTATCCCACTCACCATAAACAATTAATTCACCCAGCAAGCCAGGGTGAATGTGGAAGACAAGAGAGGAAAGGAAGATAGGATCAGGCAAAGCTAGAACTTCATTCACCACACAAATATATTTGAGATCTAGCAAAAAAAGGGGGCTGCTGTTAAAAACCAAACAAAAACCACTGTGCTTTACAGAAAACATGGTTACAGCGAATTTACCAACTAAAGAAATTAATGAAAAATTATCAAATCTGCTTTATTTTATTCCATGGAAAAAAGCAATTTATGGCACTCAAACAGACTTCGAGTACCCCAGCCTTGACAAGATGTGTTTGCCCACCAAGCAGCTTGGCAAGAGTTCAGGTGCAGGTTTCTGTTTTACCTTAAACCATAGTGCCAGACGCTGCAATAGCCGTGCCTTCTGGAAGGACCGTTCTTAATGGGGAGTCCAATACAGACTTAGCAATACAGTTTATTTCTGAAAGATACTTATTTAAGAAGGAATTTGACGTATGTCACTGTACTGGGCATAAATGGCAGGGTTTAATTAGCAGGGTGCTGCAGTGGTGATGTGTGAGACGAGGCCGTGAATTGCCACGTGCCAATAAAAACCAATTGCAGACACACAATTCCCCTCACACACCAAACCTGCGACCAGTAAGGGGAGCACACAGCTCTGCTCAGGCAGCCGCTGCTGGGGGCAGGAGACACGCTGCAGAGAAGACCCACAAGGGCACAGCCCGACATGCACTCTTGGAAGGAAGGAGGCTCTCCATGACAAAGGAGCAGGAACACCCCTGAGGGACCGTGACAGCCAACCCACCCAGGGGCAGGAACAGCCGCAAAGGACTGTGGCCTGAAGATGACTCACAGCAGGGCAGAGGACCACAGGTAAGAAGGGGAAATCAGCTGGCAGAGACCTTTACGCACGTGACCACAACCTCTCTCATGCGCGATCTGTTGCCTGTCTGGAGGAATTGAGATGGACGGAGTGTAGTAACCCACAGTGAACATAAAGGAAGTGGAGACTAGGAAGGGGCAGGCTGGGTGTTTGGCTTACACTGAGCATGGGGGAGAGGAAGCACAGGTGTTCACTTAAGGGTTTGATTGCTAATGAACCTAAGCATGTCTTGGAGTAGGTTCTTCTGAAGCACTGGTTAGTAACCTTGTTCTCAAGCAGGTAACTAGAGATAGATTTTGAACAATTAGAGATGAGTTACAGAAAAAAATTAGACTGACCTTAAATTGGAGCAACTTCTACAGCTTTTCGTATCAGTCAATATGCAATAAGTCAGATAAGCATCCCTTGAGTCGGATGAAAAGAAAAAAAGAAAAAGGAAAAAAGATCTATGTGCATTTTAATATTACATTTCTTTGTATTAGGCATATGGATTCTTATAACTAACCTCAACGTTTTTATTTCCTCTATGTAAGCATTTAAAGCTGATGTAAATGATTTCAGTGAACAGCCTGGAAATTTGCCTACCCCATCACAGAAAAGACAGCAATAAAGATGTGAACATTAGGTACCACCTATAGAGATGAGAGATGATTTTACTCCTCATTCCCATTTATTTTCTTCCCAACAGAATTCCAGCCAGCGGACAAATTAGTGCTGCACAGTGATCTAGAGTTTTACGCATTTGTCCACAAGAATCAACCTGCAATTACTATACCATTTTATGTAAAGTACCCAGCATCTAGCAGATGATGACAAACTTAGCTGAAACTGCTTCTTCTAATGGAACAACATATTTAATACACACAGCAATTTTTAATTACCTGCATGACTTTATTGCTTTTAGTGCTTTTTTTTAAAATAGTGGAAGCTGCATCTTGAAAACACCAATAGGTTATGCCATATCTGTTGTAAATCCTTGACAATACATAGGGTGAGGAGCAGCTCTTACCTCTACCAGGCAAAATTCTCCGGCTGAATCACTTGAAAAGATTCCTGGTATGTCACCCTGTCTTCAAATGTTGGATATTCTTCCTCTATCTCATGCCTTACAAAGAATCAATAAAAGTACGTTGTACAGTTCTCATATTATGTCCACAGGCAGAAGAAGGCCCCTTTCCCAGCTCCAGAGCAATTTAAATCGTTTAGAGTACCTCCTTATTGCTCTTCTCCTGCCTGGTGCCTGCTAAGAGTTACAGATAGCGTACAGGAGATTTACACACATTCAGAGGAAATGTATCTACAGTCAGGAGTGCTTTGTGTATATGGATGTAACTCGTTGATATAAACTCATTACGTGGTATGTAAGTCCTGGGGAGCTCTGTGACTATTGCCACATTTTCAGGGTTCTAGGTATTCTTCACCATGGGTGAAAAAAATTAAGCATCTTGATGGAATTCCTGATTGTCATTACAAGCACAGCCACAGCTGTAGGACGGACAAAGCTACAGTAAAATAGAAACAACACGTGGGCTACCCTTCAGGCAAGCCAAATGTAGACCCCAGAAACCACCTATTTTACGTAGTTACACAATGCACTAGAATTCTTTAAAGATTACATTTTAAATACCAGTTGTCTTACACAAAGATGTAACCTCTCCAAATAACCTCATTCACGGATTACAATATTTCAAATCTGAGATGCTGGAAAATGGAAAAATGCCCACTACGATGGTACAGCAGCATCACCCCATATTCATTCACATGCTACACAGGCATAAGTACACCAGATTAAAAGACAGGTAACAATACCCTGCTGTAAGCTATATCAGTAAGGTGCAAGGCACACTCTCCAAACTGAAGAGATAGTCATAACATTATTGAAAAACAGCAGTGACATCAACAGGGCTACATGGGTATCAACCTGGAAGCGCCAAGGTGAGATTCTGGACATGTATTTTCTATCTAGACATCTGTTCATTTCTAAGAACCTGATAACCACCAAATATCCTGTCTGTAAGGTCTAGGCAATTTGGCACAAAGAACTTTCCTTATTTGTAGCATTCAATATTCTGTCTATTCAGCAATTATTTTTTTTAAGTGATCAGTGAGTCCCTGTTTCAAGTCTTGCTGGAAAGGAAAAAGATACAGAACATCACAGCCACATTTTTTTTCTCCTAGGAAGCACTCAGACTCCATCAATATAAGGCAGATACACTGTTGGTTAAGCTAGAGAAAGATGATGAGCTAAGTTAGGAATTGTATTACAAGCAAAAGCCAAATTATCTTTATTATATAGTAAATTAAAAGCTGCCCCAAAATCTTACACAACTTAAAACCAAAAATACAAAATTCAACATTCAGATGACTACCAACACTCATATGTTAAATTCTTGCCTGCATGAGGTTTCCTTCAAGGTGTACATTTTAAAAATAATTACCCAGAAATATGTGCCTTAATTGAACTTCCTTGGATAATATGGAGGAGTCGTCATATTAAAAAATAAATAAAAACCACCACAGAATATAGCCATAGAAATATGTCCTGGTGCAGCTACGTTTCACCTAACTCCATAAAATGGGATCTTCTAATGCACCAAACTTCCCTCAAAAGTTTAAACCTGAAAGGAGGTTTAAGATAATTAAACCAGTTTTAAAACCTCTTTTGTGGCCTCAGGAAAATATTAAACACAATTTTCTGTAGTTTAATGACACACCTTGACATTGTATGTCCATATATACAGGAAATTTTAAAATCTCTTATTGCACAAGCTTGAAAGTGAAATTTCATTTAAGTTAGGACACTTGCATGCTATTTTATAACTCAGATAATTTTTATCTATATGCAAAAAAGATGTTTTAAAGTTTGTTTAAAAAACATTTTTGCATATAGCTGATTTAAAGACAGGGGATAATTTGTCCAAAAAAGAAATTATGGAGAACGTTAAAAGTAGACATGGGGATTATATCAAAACTAATGATTTCTTGCATTGACTATGTGCTTCTAAGTAATGCTTTAACTTTTATTCGTGCAAGTAATCCTATTGATTCAGTTAATGCTTGTGGACTGAATCTTATTTTCAAAAGGTGCAATAAGATATTGAGATAGTATCCTTAAAACTAGGTATAGACAGTATGTGAAAACCACCTGTTACAGAAATATCCTTTTCTGAAGCAGAAAGCCAGATCCTGTGGCAGTACAAGTGGATGGAGCTGTTCTGCTGGCGAGCTAAGGCAAGGAAGCAGGAAGATGCAGAGCACGTACGGGGCACAAGACAGTCTTGCTGTTTATACCTATATTATGATTTCTGTGGATAATACTTCATTAATTCCTGGAGCCTTCCTGTAACTGCCAGTCTGCAGAAAGCAAAAAGACTGTCTTAATACAGAACCCAAGGCTGCCTGTTGCACATTTAACCAGCTTTGTGATTAGTCATTTTCCAGTTTTTCACCATCTTGAGCAACGCAGAGATCTCTAGACAGCTCACCTCTCAGGCAAGCCTGAAGCATGTGCCTGCACTGAATTTCAAATTCAATCTGTTTTTACCCATTACTGTTTTCATGTAAAGCGTTCTTGCCACTTAAACTGACTTCAGCAGCCTGCTGCTATTGATAACCATTAATGTCTAGGACACAAAGACGAAACATTTACTTACAGATTTCCCAGTACAAACTTCTGTGTGATGATTAGAGCACTTGTGGGAGGTTGTAGATTAGGCTGTAGATTATATTAGGTTGTAGATTAGGCAGCGCCAAGAGTTCTGAGCATGCCCAGGACTCCCTGTTAGCCCGCACTGACCTCTTGGCTGAGCTCCCCGGCTTTGCCAAAGCCAGGTACAATTGCTCAGAAGTGCCTGGAAGAACAGGCTTGGTCAGAGCATGATAAACACCCAGCAACACTGTTAGGCTTTTGCATTCAGAAACACAGCTAGAGGAGGAAGGCTTTTACAAAGTTCAGTGGTAAAAGCACTTGTCCAGAAATGGCGAGCACCATGTTCTGTGTCCTTCTAACCGTGACCAAACTCCAAACCTAATCTACAACCTCCCACAAGTGCTCTAATCATCACACAGATGTTTGTACTTTAGGATTTTTTTTTCACTTTTTTTTTTTTTTTAAATTTTACGACCACCATGAAACTGGAAAAGCTAGATGATTGTTGAATTTCTTCATCTCTAAAAGTACATAGGTACCTACTTCACAGAGGCACTGCAGGAATGCATTACTTAATGTTAAAGCATTGTGAACAGGCAAGAGCAGTATAAATGCCAAGTACTGTTGCTACTACTAGTAGCAATAATAATAATAATACTTGACACTTGTATAGTGCCTTCCATCTGAGAATCACAAAGCACTTTACAAAAATCAATTATTAAGATGCTGTGAGGTGGGTAAGTATTATCTACCTTTTATAGATGATGAAACATGGGCTCATATCGGTTAATTGAATTGCTAAAGTTATCCAGCAGGCAGGCACAGAGCCACAATAGATAGTGCACATAAGACCTCCTCTGTCATCTCTAACCACCAGGAATTCTTCTTCCCAATGTGTCACCTATTTGCTCTCACTTATCATTTTTGTGAGCTGTCTTCAATAAGTAGTTTTCATTATCTTTCCTATCATTATAAGTGACAGAATTAAGGCCACCACGCTAGCAAATATACCCCTGTCCCTTCATTTCCAGGATAGGTGTCATGTAGCATTACAAGAATAACCCATTTACATGTAGTAATACCCATTAATATTTATTCTCATTCTTTTTTACTGCTTTGGTGAAGAAATAAAGTATAGCCTATCACAACAAAAAAATTATTTTGGTAGATTTTACAAAACCAGAAACTGTAAATAAAACTATCTGTATTCTTTGTGGTCCTAGAAACCAACACGCAAATTTTGTTATTCTTACTTATGCTTACTAACATCATTTCTTGAAAGAGGTACTTCTGATTAGAGGGAGTTTCCTTAATGCAATTTACTCATTTATTCTGATGCAAACACTGCACAATCGAATCACTTTCTCTTTTGCTCATCGCTTAAGAGAGTGGATATTTTTTTTTCTAAATAACATAAAATACGGTCAGGAACAATCACATGCCACCTCTCCATACTAGCTCAGCCAGCAAGCTGCTCAAAGATGCTTGCTGTTAAATGCACCTGTACAAGTGAGTCCCACCTGCGACTCCAGCTTCTGAGTTCAAGCACAGACCCGTGAGGAGGGAGGTTGTGTGGCCCCAGCCTGGGACTGCGCCTCACCTTGTAAACTCAAAGCAGCTGATGTGAGACTGACTGCTCGCACTACTTATTTTGAATAATACATAAAGATATCAGTGGCCTGCCATTTTTAGACTATCCTGAGCTTGATACAGATGACTACCACCTAATTTCTGCTAGAATTTTCTCCTTCATTAACAAGGTCAATGTATTATTATTTTTTTCTAAAGTCAGGTACCAGCTAGACAGTGGTGCACAAACAGTTTCATAGATTGGAAAAGGAAGAAATCTCATTAAAATTTTCAGAGCCAAGATGCGTCAAGTGAAGTATATAGGTATGCTGCCGCTGGACCCAGGCAAAAATTACTGACACTGTTCTCATATATTAATGTGAGAAATTATTAGTCTTGTTAATATTAACATAAAATGAATTTATAGAAATGTAATATACATTTTTAACTTACACATGCATTTCCCCACACACATTCCTTCCCTCTCCAATAACAGTATAACGTTTTATCAGGAGAATGCTAGGTCACATCTTCTCCAGCTTTAGTGAAAATGTACTTTCCTTTCCCTATTTACATATCTTGTAAAGATGGCAGCAATACTTACATATTGTGGCTTAGAAACTGGTTCATGTAAAGAGTCTACATGCACATATGCATTAATCTCCCCTGACTTCAAGGAGTGTCCCTTTCCTTTCTGCAACCAGTTCATAATGAGGAAGCAAACTGCCCCCTCAATTTGCCTCTTACTTGCACCACTTCCCTTCAAGATTAACGGAGGAGCTTCACAACTACCGCAGCTGCTGCTGCCGCGTCACACAGCCCTGTCTGCACAGGGTGCTTCTTGGAGGAAGGGGCCACAGCCACCTTTGCCTCCTTGTACCTCCCTTTCCTCACCTTCTGCTCTTTGCCCTTCCCCGTTTAGCTGGCTCACCATGTGTGCACACTCTGCACTGAGTCATCGTACAGTAGTAAGAGCAAAGCACATCATAGATTTCTAGGAACAACCAGGGACACGTAATGGAAGCAAGGAAAGCATTCCATCATACAGCATTCATTATTACCTTCCTTTTCTTCTGTCCTTCCCTTCTCCAGGCTTGCTGAATGTATTTTACCAAATTAATGCATAAAACAGAGGGGGAGGGAGGTGGTTGGATGTCCACAAGATTTCCAGTATTCTGTGAAAACACTACACATTCCTCCTCCTGTCCTCAGACCGCAGCGAGGAAGGCTAAAATCAAATTTAGGTTCAAAGCTCTTTCTGCCATACAACATTCAGCAACTTTAATTCAAGCTGACTTAGCATGGGAAGTCATTGTGCATGTGAAAAAGACATTGTTTTCCCTTCAAGAGAGAACACAGCAACACCGTATTTCCAAAACAGCCAAAAGATGCTGGCCTAAATTTTGAGCTGTCTAACACTGCCATCATTTTGATCCTTTCTTCTTTTGAGAGAACAAAAAAAACCTAGTCACAAAAATCTCTGTATTCAGGGGAAAGAGAAACAGTCAATTATTTGTCACAAAAAATCTAAATAAATTAATTAACCAGCCACTGCAATGTGTTAAGCTTGTTCCATTTTGAAAAATGACAAAATATTAACAAAAGTATGACAGTTTTTAAAAACACTATAATGGATAGTGTTGGGTATCCTAAGTCTTAAACACAGTTCTTCACCCTAATAAATTTCTCTACATACTTATTTTTAATATACAATGATACCAACTGCTCAAATTCACATTCTTTGACAGCCCCACCACCCAGAGTATGAACTCACGTCACTTACAATATCCTGCATACTCCAAAATTTTCTTTGCTTAAAATCCAGTATCTTCCATACCCACACCATTACATGCATATAAATCTTTAAAATCAGCTTACATTAAGTTTTATACATTTCTAAACTTTAAAAAGACACATTTCTGCTGTTGATTCTGAACACTGGGTTACAACTTCTAACCTTGCCATAAGAGAAACCTAATAATATATCAGATCACATTCCAAACACAAGCAGCATTTAGCTTACTTTAAAGGCATTTCAACCTTAACATCTCAACCTTAAAGATCATTTAAAATGAACTCAGCTATATGACCACTTATGTTAACCTTGTTTGCTGCCAAGCCAAACCTGATAGAAACTGTTTGGAATCCCCAATTACCACTTTCTAATACAGATGATATAATGATCTGACGGTAATGACTGACTTTCTGCTTCAGAAAATAATTATAGGACTGCAAATGTATTTGTTCTTCATGACAAACAAAACTGTTGGTAGAAATTTGTTATTGTATTCCTTATAGAAGAACCTAATGTATTCTTTATTTGCCATTGTTTTTTGTTAATACGCTATGCCTATATTTATGTAATAACATGAGTTTTTATACAACTAGAAAAAAATCAAGACCTTTATGTGCCAATCATAAACCAAAATAACACCAAAAAATCTTCTCAACTTCAGCATATGCAGGATCAAGCCCTGAATTGACATTATCCATCACTGTATGTGTATAACACAAAATTAATTTGATATGTTAATGTTGTACTCTATGGCAGTATTTATTCTTAAATCCCCCTGGGAGCATAAAATGTTCAAAGAATGAGTAAGATGTGCCACTGCATATGGCAGTGTAATTGCATGGGAGACAGGATTTTCTATAAACATTTTTACAAGGGATTTTGCTGAAAATCATGAAAGCCAAACTCAGTAAAACTCCTTGAAACGACTATGAGAAGCACAGATTAATTTCTGGGCTAGTTACAGGGGAAAATAATGTACTTTTCCAACCTCTCGCTGTGTACAAATGCCAGCCCTTGGTGCGGGGATGAAGCAGCAACCTGCTGCTGCATTCTTCTCCCCAGCCTGCCATAAGCACTCAGAGCACCTGTGATGCTTTGCCAATATTAACAAATGGCTCAGACATAAATTATTGCACACGCCTGCCTAAAAACTACGCTTCCTAGGGACATATCTACCATGAAAAGTTGTGCTCCTGCAACTGAAAAAGCTATTGATTCATTCCCTCCTTTACGCAAAATCATTCTCAGCACCATACCTGACGAGGGGAACTCTTCATTTTTTCCTGACAAAGGCTGCATTTTCTCAGACTTTTAGTTTGTGATAAATACACTCAGTGTGCTAACAGAGCAACAGTTTATAGTTTACACACACTAATAAAAACACTGGAATTACAGTCATGCAAGGGAGGCAGTTCACTTATCTGCGTACTAAAACAAACCCTTCTTTCATTACATTGCCTGTAACCCATACATACATCCAGATTAACTACACATAAATTAACTAAAATCCTCTGCAACCTGCATCTGTGTTTCAATTGTTTTGGGGATGGGATTAAACCAGTGCCAGTAGGCTAAATATCACAGAGAGAGAGCTGAGTCCATTTCCAGCTGCAGTTGCAGACTAAGTTCATTAACCAGCTACAGAGAGTGCAAAAATATCCTCAAAGACAATTGCCAAAATTCTGTTTTCCAAAGCTTTTACTTCTTTGTGTCAACTATTTTAGATCTACTGTTACGTTGCAGACCTTTGGCCATGGATGAATACCTTTTCTCTAGCATGCTATCAGTATGAAAACAAAACCAATGGAAAAAACACGTATTTTCCCATATTTAGCTTCCCCTTTTTTTCTGTCCTTTTCATCGTCCCAAGGCAGTTCTCCACATCACCCGCAGCCTGCTGAACTGTGATGAACTCCAGGCGCATCTCAGAAAGGCAGGAGGAATAGCCCAGCCCTTCACAGCCCCATCTTGCGTGTTCTCTTGCAAGTTTCCTCCTGAACTTTTGGACAGAGGCAGAGCGAGCAGTGACTAGCAGGTACCGCAGTGCACATAGGGTAGCACTGCTAGCAGACATACCAAGAGGCGGGCCGGCAGAGAGTTATCATATATATCCACCCCAGTTAGAGAAACTGAAGCAGCCTCACAAAACCTCTGGCATTCCCATAGATGTCATTTTTCCAGACTTAGTTTTCTAGTAGTAATCTTCCAGACTCATCAGATCATCACTTAGTATGACAATGGAAATACTAGCTCCAGATAATAAAGCAAGATACCTCCATCTCTCACTTGCCTAATGGTGGCATCAATAACATGAAGGAATAAGACTACCCAAAGGTGAATCCCTTTTGTCCAGCAAAGCACCAAGCTCAAAAGTTTCCCAATACCCAGTGACCTGCAGTCACCCAGATCCCCACAGCATCCCTGGTGTGCACTCACCTGCAGAACTGAAACAGCAGAGTGACCCTCTGCTCTTGTGAAGAGAGAATACCTTATGTGGAAATAAATGGCAGCCCTCCTATTTCATCCAAGGACAGGATCCCACTGAAGTCATTAAAGAGCAGGATTCCTCCCTGAGCAGCCTTACAGATAATGACTGTTGCCAAGTTTCTGGTATGTATTATGTTAGAGGAAATTACCAGCATGGCAACACTGTAATCTAAGAGGAAAAGAAACAAACAGAAATCCCTAACAGGGCAGCTAAACATACAAACCCAGAAAATCCACCTTATATTGTTAATAAAATATTGTGCATTAGATTCCAAAAGAAACCTGAATATGACACGTGTCCTCCATAGGAAATGAATCACTTTGCTACGTCAACAGCTGGTGTTAACTGGCCTAGTCACTCACTCACTTATGCACAAAAATTGTAACAGCAGGGAACAGGATATTAGCTTAATATTCAGATATTAATCACTAACCTAGTATTATCTTAATATTAATTAACATTGGGATATTAAGTCTGATCACTAATTCACATCTCAAAAACACACTGCTCTGCATTTCTAATCCAGCAAAAGTTGCAACTGACTTCTGTGGAGCTTTTTCTCTGCTGGAAAGATAAAAAGTGCTTTATATGTGTCTTTTACTTAGATCTGGTTTTTTCCAACCAGAAATCTGGATCCTGAAGGCAAGTGGCACTGATGTTACTATGATGAGCGTCTAAAATGTATAGTATAACACCATCCCACAGTGAATAACCCCAGAACTGTCCTTCTTAAAGAACATCTGTCTGCTATGAGGATGAGGAATGTGGAAGCAAGTTCTGAGTCAAACTGTGGGAAGTTTGATTTGCACACTCAGGGAAGTGTGCAAATCAAAGAGGTGCTCCATAACAAGAAAGGTGTTATACTTACTGTATGAATATATATGCTATAGCAGCATGGTTTGTAATTAACCAGCATTGTTTGTGTTTCAGTAGTACAGAAAAGACAGTCACTGTATAGAGTCCAGCAAAAATACACAAGGTCTCATTTTTGGAGCATAGTTGCATTTCCATTCTAATTGAAATTCTGTGACTGAATCATAGTGATGCCTCAACCCTGGAGGTCCTAGAAACTAGTATTCACTAACTTTAGCCAGATTAAAAAATCTAAATAAAATCTGAGGACCAGAACCACACTGGCATAAATCAGCCTTGGAAAACATAATCAAATACATTGATTTACACAAGCTAAAATCCTGCCCTGAACAGTCACTGGGCACTTCTGCTTCCTGTGAATTTTAAGGATGCTTGAAGGAACTACAGAAAGCACTCCAAGAAGCTCATTATGATTCACCAATATCCTCTCACCTGCTCTTTATCTTTGAAGTTTGTTGCCCAAGCGGTGAAGCTGAGCTTTCTCTCATTCAGTCAGCATATGCATATCACATTTACTGGGACTCCTCCTGTCAGGAGCATGAGACAGATTTGTAATGGTATTTGTGAGGAAATCCAGCCGCTCCGTCTGATCCACACACCAGATTGCTGTCAGGAGATCCAGCCACTACCCTTCAACCTTTGGATGTCCCAACACACTCTAAGATTCCTCCTTCTGGAGAAGAAGGAGAAGAAGAAGGAGAAGAAGAAGGAGAAGGAGAAGACTCCTGTCTTCTGTATATCCTTAATGGAGCTGGAGCCTAGGCTACATTTATTCTAGTAACTAAACAGAGCCAGGACATGGGCTCAAGCACTAGTACACAACTGTCAACATTGGGTTTTTTACAATGCTCCCCAGCACAATTTTGACTTATGGCACCCACCATTCTCTAAATGCCCAGTTATAGCTTGGGGAACAACAGCAGATGGACAATGTTCCCAGTAGGTGGTTTGGAGTTCCATACAGGGGAGGGATTCCCCCACACACACACTACAAGAGAGACATTGAGGTGCTGGAGCGTGTCCAGAGAAGGGCAACGAAGCTGGTGAAGGGTCTGGAGCAGAAGTCCGATGAGGAGCGGCTGAGGGAACTGGGGTTGATTAGCCTGCAGAAAAGGAGGCTCAGGGAAGACCTTACTGCTCTCTACAACCACCTGAAAGGAGGTTGTAGTGAGGTGGGGGTCGGTCTCTTCTCCCAGGTAACAAGCGATAGGGCAAGAGGAAATGGCCTCAGGTTGCACCAGGGGAGGTTTAGACTGGATATTAGAAAATTTTACTTCACCGAAAGGGTTATCAAGCACTGGAAGAGGCTGCCCAGGGAAGTGGTTGAGTCACCATCCCTGGAGGTATTTAAAAGACATTTGGATGAGGTGCTTATGGACATGGTATAGTGGTGGTCTTGGTAGTGTTAGGTTTACGGTTGGACCTGATGATCTTAAACGTCTTTTCCAACCTATACGATTCTGTGATTCTGTGATTCTGTGATTCTGATTCTGTGATTTCAAAGCCTGATAAAAAAAGGAGGCTTTTACCTGCCTTTACTGAGCAGCCCAAGTCAGTGCTGTTAAACTCTCTTGGAATGGAAACTGCACGATGGTAATGGTCCCTGCCCTATCCTAGTTCCCAAACCCTCCCCAAGAAATGTTTGGGACAGTGCTACTTGGTCGACACCACAAGCATACTAGAAACAATGCTCACAATTTCATAGTTTAGCTGATTAAGCTCCAGTGCCTGCCACATTCCCTGGTGTTGTTTACTAATACACACATAGCCTTTGAGGATCTGAGCCTCAGCACTTTCTGTAGCAAACTCATTTACTTTGCAATTAACCTCCCTGTTCACATTTACTATCCCCCTTCCTTTCCTCTTTCCAGTCACTTCTGAAAACCAAGTCCTCTCCATGCCTGCCAGCTGTAATGCCTACATGTCTTTGTTCACTGTCCTTCAGAGCAGAGGCAAGGATTCACATTTTTATTGTTTGTTCTACTCACTGTGAAGTACAGTGTACAATTGCAGTACTAAATCACTGTACTTGAGAGCTCATTCTTAATATGCAGATCTTATCAAAATATATTAGTACCATCAAGTAGAAAATTGACACCTCTATGTTTCTTCAGATACCACATATCCTTTTTAACTCTGTAAGAGATTTGAACCCTACAATTTATCCTATACAGCATACTTGCTGTAATCAAAAGCATCAATCTTTTTAAGGCTGTCTAATGCCTAATGCCTACAGTTGCCATCCTTATTAGCCAGAGGTTAGAAGTATAAACATAGCTAAGTAAGTACATAACAATGATAGAAAAGAACAGAGTTTCTTTTCTATAACATGAGCAGCCATACCTTTTATTGTAAGGAGGCAGCTCAGAATGCTTTATGTATTTAAAACTCTTCAGCGTAAGGTGCTACAATTACTTCATCAGTTATTATTCTTAACAGGCAATCAGGAAGCCAATTAGGATTTCTGTAACGGCTCCCAGGCAAGTGGAAGGTCAAGATCTGAACTTTACCTGAGTGGACACAGGAAGAAAGGCTGCCAGTGATTCATCACAGTCATGGTGATCTCACCTGCTAACTCTGATTATTTTGCTATGTTTTGTTTAGGGGCATGGTTTGGGATGGTTTGGGTTGTTGGTGGGTTTGGGATTTCTTTGGAATTATCCAAGGTTATAGTATTGCTTGGTATAATGATAAATCGCAGTAGTTAAAATAGTTTCTAAAAATACATATTTCAAGTACTTTTTAATCATGATTTTATTCTTCAGACAGTGCTAGTCAGAGTGTCATGAAGGCAGTATTACTGCAATTAGACGTATTTTGGCTAAACCTTGGGATAAGAGCAACTGTATTTGGGTAGAGGGAAAAGGCATTCAAGGTCCTCATTAAGTTTACAGATTAACTCCAGATTTAAAAAGAAAAGCCTTGAAAACTGTTTTTCTACTGGAATATTTCTAAGTGTACATACCTAATAAGCCTCATTTTCTATAGCTTAAAGAGTGAGTCTTCAAGAACAGACAGTGGAAACAAAACATTTTTGCTTTCTCTGCCTTTGGTTTTATTGACTGTGAAGATTATGCAGGCTCTGTTAAGTCATTCTGTAAACTTGTTTAAACCCTTTTCAAGGAAACCATTTTTTTAACTTCTTCTAATTTGCTGTTTATAATGATCTCTGCTAATGAAAGTTGTCATGTATGCAAATCAACATAAACATTTAAAGGCTGATCCCACAACCCACAGATATCAAATTCAATCACCTACAACGTCAGTGATTCTTTAAGGTGAAGAAATAATATTATGAATAGATACCCAGGCTAGTAGACAGCAGTCAAGAAAGAAACTGAAGAAAAAACCCAACCCAAATTTATTTGCTCTTTTTTCTTTTCCCCATTAGAAGTCATAACATGGCATATGGATACAAACTTCTATTTCAGCCATCACATCTGCTTTATATAATAAAAAGCCCAATGCTGTCAATACTCTTTTTTTTTAAACTTCACAGAATGAAAACTTGTTCCCCAATAATAGGAAGAGAGCTCTAAACCTGTGCTGCACAGATTTATTAACCTACCCAAAATGAAAGGCGTATCTTTCTCCACCAAGTGTTATCATTTTCAAATAAGACCTGTCCTCTAGGGAATAAATTTAGAGACCATTTTTTGTTTATGTTGAGGGGAGGGTTAACTTCTGAGATAAATAACCACAATGTTGCATCTGTATTTTTTGAAGTTTAACTTCTAAAATATCCTTATTATAATGCTAAGCAATAAACCACATATATTGTACAGTATATACCAAATAAAAAACTCCTGTTCCACATGGTATACAATACACTGGTGATAAACAGGTCTTCAGCAGAAGAGACGAACAAAATATAAAACCAGCAAGTTTACATATTCAACACTTATTTCAATGTCATTTTTGTTTTATAGTATACAAATACAATGTCTGCATCAAAGAGCAAACATCTGTGATTTTTCTATTGATTATTAGTAAGCACAAAAATTTATCACTCACTCCCAGAAACAGAACTTTTTTAAAGTGCTGTTTATTTTGTGAGTAAATCACTGTCTCCAACATTGCTCGGCCTTCCTTACATTACTGAATAGCCAAGGATATATTTATCATTCCAATGAAAATTTGAAATCTTTGTATATAGTAACAACCTAATCTTTCTTCATTTGGCTCACTAAACTACTTTTTCACATAGGTTTTGCTATCTTTTCTTTAAAGTGAAGCAAGCTAGGAGAAGCTGCATATGTACTCAGTGACATTTACGGGATGTGTATTTATTATTTGGTACGCACAAACTACGTGCATGCACATCACATTTTGAGCTTTTGTCTTTTGCTCTATGGGGACCTACATGACTGTGTTTTTTAATTTTATTTTCTAAACAAGTTCTCGATAGCTATGTGACAATTTCTGATCTGGTGCTCATCAGACCAGGCAGCCACTCCCTGCGTTGAGATGATGGGTATGCCTCTCAGCTGCAGTTTGGCACAGACCTGTGGCCATGCAGGTTGTGGCCATCCTGGATATTCTGTTCCTACACTGTAATGCCTTCCAGCACAGTGGAGCAGTCAGAGCAGCATCTGGAAGTAAGCAGTGCCTTTCCCACACAGAGAAACCCTTATTATTATCCAGTCCACCGATTGCCTGCCTTAGCCAGCATTTGGACCACAATATTCACCAAGGAACCAATGCGAGGATCGCTGCAGATTCTTTCCCTGTCAACCTGTAATGCATCACCAGAAGCTTCTAGTAATCACTGACAAGGGCTCAAGAATAGGCTCAAAGTATCAAGATTTGAACTCAGTTTTCCAGTGTCTAACATAGGGTGGCATGAATATACACCTTTTGCTCCTTCTTAGACACGCCCCCCCCAAAAAAATCTGTGGTCAGAGCTTTTCACACCTGACAGAAACGCATACTTCCACTGAAGATGCAATGATTAGCACAGAAAAATGAAGATTAGTATAGACAAATAATTTGTACTGATACTTCTGAAACTGACAAAAAACTACTAAATTTAGAATTATAAAAATCTGAATATTAAAACTTTTCTTTGAAAATAAAAAATACATAGAACAGCTTAATAACTATAAGAGTTTGCATTTCTAGCAGACCCTCTGATCATAGTATTTGTACAGATTTCATTTTTAATTTTAACCCAAAAATCCCATCTACCAAATATTTTGCTATCAAAGGGTGTATTTTAGGAAGTTCTGTCTGTACACTTTCCAATCTAGTTTCACAAGCCTTCCTAACATGTTACAATCTAAGTTGGAAATGCAGGCTGCAGATTTACAGCCGATTACAACTGAGAATTTTCTCAACACCACCAAATACATCTCTCCAGTTCAGTCTGAGCAGAATATAGATAGAATATTTCTGTTGACACAAATGCACTAAATCTGTTTTAGAATGTGTTCCAGGGAAAACATCAATTGAGAAATTGTTATCAACTAGAGTTGATTAATGTATGAATTGTTTCAAAGCTGCATGCAATCTCCCAGCAATGGTTCTATTTCTTTACTTGAACCAGCTTGCCAATTATCATTATGCATAACTATGAAACTGGGACAAAATTTTGATGATGATGTTTACATCTTATCCAGTATGCACATAAATTTAGTCTAGTATAAAAAAAACAAAAAGCTGTCATTAAAGTGTCTTACGACTGGGTACAGAACAATACATTCTGAGCAGTGAACAGCATTTTCAGGCATGTGTACATACTCCATGACAAATCTTGTTACTCATGCACAGTAGTTGATTGTACAAGACAAGCAGTGATATGTGCCCACATAAAATACAGAAATGCAGGAGTGAACTCTGGATATCTAGCTCTAATATTACAGTAGCTGCCTCTGGTATCATCTATGCAGATTATCATCATAAATCAAGTTATTTTAATACCGTTCATTCAGAGTTTTGAAGGTTCAAAGGCTAACAGCAGAGCTGGTTGAATATTGAAAAAACAGTGTTTGCAACTGTTGACGTGAATGCTAAAAAGCTCTTTTAAAGGATCTTCTTATTGCTATTCAGAAATGTTTGCATGCATGGACTTCTGCATGCACATATGTTTGCAAAATGACTGTTTTTCCCCAGCGAAGACTGCTTAATTCCTTGGAGGAACAAGCTGGATTTTAATGGTACTGCATGTTAGGTTGGGAATTCTGGTTCCTGCAGGCACATGTGTGCATCTGTACTTCTCTTTGACATTGACTTGACCCTGTAATAAACATAATTTGACCTTTTAAATAAATTATCCCTGATCCATGATTTATTTTTTTTTACTGTTGTAGGTATAAAAAACTTTCACAGTAAGATCCTAAATCTTGAGCTCTAAAAGGATTACAGCTTCTGCTGTGTGTTGTAACAAGTGTGATGCACTGTCTTCCAGAGTTAAGACCTTGAGGGCATCATGGAAGATATGTCCATGTAAGAAGCCAGGCTTATACAGGTGTATAGACACATAAAGCGGTAAAACTAAATCTCTCTCAGTGTACTGCAGTGGCATTTTAAAATAACAGTATTTCAGCAGGCAGATAAAACATCTTGAATCTCTATTTTTTTCCACAGAAAAGTCAACATTTTCCCCAGGGGAATATTCTTCCACACTCTTCTTAATATACCCCATAGATTTCCTAATACAAGTGCGAAAAATGACATTTGCAGGTAATGATGACTTAAGTTTTCTAAAGTAATCAGTTTAGATGTAATAAAAAGACTTAACAAAGGTTCTTGGTGTTAAATGCCAAAAAAAAAACCCCAAACCAAAAAAGCCCCAAGCCTTGTAGCCAAAGGCTATACAGTCCATCAGGGAAACCCAAGTAGAAAAAAAAAATGCCTACACTCTGGCCAGTCTTTAAAAGCTTTCTTTTTCTTCTCCATTTAGCAACCTTTTGCAGGGAGCTCTTGCAAATCCTTTTTGGCAGGGAATAAGCAGATCCAGATTATGAGATTCTTTTGACCTCAGTTTTTGTGCAAGGAATCTAATCTCAAATGAAAATATTTGCATAAACAAAGTTATTCACTGTATTTAGTCGTTAAGTGGTCAAAACAAAACATTCATTCAGCCAGAGGAAGGAGCTGGAGCATCCTCCCCAGAGCAGGCAAGCGAGCGCTTACCATGGACAGCACGTGTGGGCAGGAGTCCAGAAAGCAGGGCAGGAACAGGCAGAGGAACAGCCTTTGATGCTTCGAGCCTGGTTAACAGCTCAACCCACTATCCGAGGGAGCACCTGTTTCACAAACACTAGGTCTCTACATCCATTTTCAAAGTTGTACACAGCGCAGAATTAAAAAAAAACCCTAAACTGCTACACTCTGGGTGAGTGAAATGAGTATGAACTGAAAGCAAGAATGCAAATGGAGGTAACAGCAATAACTCTGGAAGCAATGGACAAACAAGCATTGCCACATGCAAAATAAGAGAGAAATCGATCTGGTTTTAAGAACTCAACTGAGGGACTAATAAAAATATTAGAATGCTGAAAAGGCACTATCAAACATAAAGCACCTGTTTAACATTACTGCTAATTGTGGGTGAAGGAAATGGCCCCAGCAGAAATTGGTTGAAGATGATTAAATTTAATTGCAATGCTATATACAAAGTGCTACCCACTGACTGAATTAGAAACAAAATATGCTCAAAAGTGATACATAGCACAAAACCAGGTTTAATACAAGACATGAGCAGCAAGGCTACATGTAGCTAAAAACACATTCATATTTTCTGAAAGTTCTTTCCCTCTCTCACATGTTGCAGAAATGCACAGAAAGCACAGTAACAGGAACAACAAAATCAGGAAATACGGTCACCGTAAGGTTGAGTGTGGGCTGCGTGAATGCTCGTATTCTCCAGCACGGTGGAGGCATTGGGGTTCATAGGAAAAACACTCAGCCCACTCTGAAACATGAAGTGCCCGTAATCAATGAGATTAGAAATAGTTAAGCAGGAGTGCCTTCCCTTAGTTTGTGTAAGGCAGGTACCTTGGTAAGCCAGCTCCATGCTTTCAGCAGAGCGTGCAGGATCCCCCCTGGCAGGTGGCCACTTCTGCTGGAGGCAGCTGCCAGCACAGAAAAGTGAAAGTACCACTTTCCATTTTCTTTCCTATTTCTCCTTCTTTTTCTTTCTACATTATTTTGCTACTACAGTTGGGGTTTTTCCCCCTTTCCTTTCACAGAAACTACCCAAACCAGATTATTTATTGGAGCTGCTGGTTCATTATTGGTCCCTTTATACTATATTTCTTAATTGACATTTTACTTCCCATGCCTTTTCTTTGGTAATGCCTAGAGCATACCCTTCCTCTCCGCTTTCAGTGCTGTTGAGGGTACAGCCACAGTGCTGAGGGATAACTTGCTTATGGTCAGAAACTCATTAGTTATTTGGTCTTCCAGCTATTCACCCAGATATATGGTGGATCCTCCTTTTAACCTGCTGCCACCTAGACCTCATTTCACATGATACACGTTCACCATGTCTAGCCTTTAAATTGCTTTCTGACAACTGTGCTTGGCACACGTCTCTCCTCACTGGTGGCAAACATAAAACTGGCATTCTTTGTGGCAGACTCGGTTGTGCTAGCATTTCCCCGTTAGGCTCAGGCAGATGGAGAGAGCTGCTCGTGCCATAGCTCTCCTGTTCTCTGCTTATGGTCCCTCAGTCCTCAAACACGCTTAAATTTTCTAAGAAGTTTCCAAGTGCCCAGTGTTGTTATCTGCTACAGAGAGTACCAAGGTGCTACGCAGTCCTGGTTACGCTTGTGTTAGTGCTGGAACAGCATGCTTGTGGCTCAGTATCAACAAAACAGTCATTATTTCCAAGTACCTGCAATGTACTTATTTAGAGCTACCGGAGCCTCTGGACATAGGGCGAGAGCTGTGCTTTTTAAAAGGTAGCTCTGTGTAAGAATATCCCACCCCCCAGACCCCAAAGAAATTAGGCAAGCACTAAGTGCAATGGAGCAGCTGCTTGACAGCCTTATTAGAAAACAGCTTAGAGAAGTACGTGAAAAATACTGTATTCAGCTGAAGCTGCAGGGAACAACGGAAGAAAAATAATTAGCCGAGTCAGAAACTGGCTAAGCACTGGGTCTTCTGAGCCTTCTATTTCCTTCAAAATACAAAGAGATCTTTAAATAACAAGTAGTAAACGAGACTTTGTTTACGTCTCACCTTAAAAAGCCACAAGCAGAACAGTGCACCCTAATAACATCCTTGGCTCAGAAATGATTCAGAAGCAAGAGGGCCATCTGCTGAATTCCCAGTACCATTTTCTGCTGTATCCTGGAGGATTTTCTTTGAAAGTTTCACAGCCAAGTCCTTTCAGTGCTTTGCTAGGCCTGTGAGGTGTGGCAGTAAACCTCTGAGCAGGTTTGGCTGCAGGTGAATATTATAGCATACCTATCATGAATGCAAAAACTAAAGCCACTACACTGATCAATGTAATCTACTCAGGACTCAAAAATCCTGTAGACAATATCATCAGTCTGACGTATATGTAATATCTCTGTATCATAATGCATTTCATCAAATAGAAACTTTCAGAGACAGAAAACTTGCTCATAATATGTTCATGAACGTAACTTTCCAGATAAAATAAAAAAGCTTAAAGCACAGAATCAGGTCTCTAAAATAAGGAGCTTCCTTCTTCAGCTTACTGTCCTTTAACCTCAGTGATGTTGGCACCACGCTTAAACTCAGCATTCCATTTCCCGTGCAAGTCTATCACAACACCATTGATAGATGATTCACTGGCGACTGCTTCTAATTCCACTCTTTCTGAATTCATTACCACCAACTTCAGATCCCAGCTTCAGAGCATTCATAGCTAGTCCCTTTTCCAACGTGTGGAAGTGGGCAAAGGAAAGGTAGAATTTTTAAAAGATTTTATGACAATGCCACCACACATCCACATGCACAAATGAAGTGCATTATCTTTGTAGTCCTCCATATCTTGTTCTTCTCAGCACTGCTACAGCTAAAGGTCCCTCTGCACACCAGGAAGAAGGACCAGAATTGTTTCTGACACAATAACAGCAAAGTATGCTAAACAAATACTACAGAAACATCCACACTGAAAAATCCTTGTTCATATAGCCATGAAATTTGATAAAGGTATTTAAAATATTCACCACTGTTCTCATTTCTTAAAGCATAGCCTTAAGTCTACTGACATTTCATGGTCTGTTAATACAGAACACTTTAAATACAGAAAGGTACATGTTATCCATTAAATACTATGTAGACTCATGCATAAGATAGCTCATAGTGTACAAATACAACATTGTTTAATGGTACAAACTATAAAATCGAATCTTCAAGTTCAGCATTTTAAAAATGACTGCAAGACATAACCTGTATCTTTTGCAGTTACAATCAGGAGGTATTAAATAAAAGCACAAGCACAGCACAGGGAATACAAATAAATGCCACTTGCTTAAGACTTCCTTCTTAAGTATAAGAAGTGGTCCCAAGTTTAACTCATAGCTTGCTGAAAATACAAATAGTTGGAGGGTCCGTTTGCATTGTGTGGGGATTTTTTTCATGCTTAAAACAGTTTACTACCTCCATCAATACTAAATCTCACCATGCATGACTCCCGCATCCATAATGCAAAAATTTATCCAGGTGTTGTCATTTGTTGTTCACTGTTCCCAACTTTATACACACTGATGAGCAAGAAGGATATGGTCTGGAAAGTTATAAGTTTGTAGGCACATGCACATTACTCTAGAGAATCACTGCTTTCAGTATTTAATAGCAAACTGTTAACTACTTTGCCAACTAAGCATCCCTTATTTTTCTCCTAAAAGCTGGACTCCCATATCAAAATATGAAAACTGCGTATATAAAACAGTAGTAAATGCTAAATATCAAACACATAAAAGACCTCTAGAGCTACAATTACCCAGCATTAATAAAATATTTATTTATCATGTACCTTTATTCCCATGAGCTGCCCACCGCTCCCTCTCCACAGGACTTAGCCTATAACCTCAAAAGCCTGTTTAGCTTCAAAGACTGGCCACTAAAAAAAGCAAAAGGAAATAAAGAAAAAAAAAAGAAATGTGTGTGGAGAAGTGAAAGTTTTCCCTCAAGAATTCAGAATGAAAGCTAAGGACCACTAAAATTCACTCCTTTCTGTAGAAATAGTCCCAAACCATGTAAAGCATCCCAACTCCTGGTCATGTGAATCTCAAAAACAAGAGGTTGTATCTTAGCAAAAAGCAATACAAAGTGCTCTTGCTACATGTTTCAAACTCTGGAAAGCTCACATGAAAGAATGATTCTATGTAGTGAAAGAGACTCGAGGTTATTTTCAACTTTGTAATTTTTTTTCTCCTTTCCACTAAACCCTAGATAGTTGGCTTCAGAATAAGATGCTTCAATTTAAAGCAAAATCTTTTTTTTTTTAAAAAAAGAATACACCTTTAAAGGTGTAAGAGGCAATAAGAAACATCAATACAATTATTTGTTGGTCTTTTTCTCTGATTTAAACAAAAATTACTCCCAGCCGGTAGCAGAACTATGTTAAAAATGACGATTTGTTAATGGAGTCAGACAAGTACTTTTATTTCATTAAGTATTGAGACCGAGAGGAGTAGTGTGCATACTCAGTAGGTAGCTAGAAAGAAAGGGAAGAAGTTGGAAAGTGAAGGATTTGGAACATAACACTATTTGGACAGTAGTATCTTCTGACACTTCTGACACTCCTTGACTTGAACATCAGTTGTTAAAGTTCTACTAAATATTAAGTATTTACAATCAAGCTTCTTCCCACTTTAGATCTTTGAGGTCTTTTCCTTTGTACCTCTATAATTTTGTACAGAAATCTCAGTTAACATCTCCTGCATTTTGGGAGCTTCCACACACAAGGGTGGATCAGCTCCACGGGTCAGAGAACATAAACACAGCTCGGCCAACGTCTGATTGATGATACCTACGGCGCAGTTGTATGATATGGCACACGAAGGATACAGCAGTACAAGGGAAGAACCTGTAGGTGCTGTATCAGAGTGCTGGCGTACGACACAGAAGGGATTTTAGAAGTGTAATGAAATATTTGTCACTTTCCGTCATCGAAAGTCAAGAAACCGAAAGCAGAGACTTTGTCATCACAAGCAGTTTCCAAAAGGTGTTCGGGGTGCAGGTGTGTTACGGGGCACAACCCGGCACTGCCGAAGCCGGAGGGAGTCCCACCGGTGGTGGGATCAAGGCTCCCCTGGCACCTCCGCAAGTCCAGTCCGGAGGACGGCAGTCCGTACCCCTCAGTATGTCACATATTGAGATCCGGCACATTGACAGGGAAAGTTCAGCCGCGGCTACGGAAGCGTTTACGATACTACTACCACCATCGTGAGGTGGAGGGGAGGCTACAACGCCCCGGCACCGCCTGGGCGCCCTCCGCACGGCGGCTGCCCCCGGGTCCCCGCTGCCCTCCGCCCCGGCGGCGGCAGGGGCACGGCGGCGACCCGCCCGCAGCCTGACCCCCGCTCGCCCCTGCGAAACGCCTTTAGCGACTCACAGAGACCGCCTACGGTAGCTCGACGGCTCTCTGGGCTCCGCAGGACCTCCCCAAACTTCACGCGTGTTCTGCCTAGATGTCGGTCTCGACAGGTAGTTCACAACGCGCCGCAGCCAAACGCGCAAGTTCCTTTTTTTCTAGCCGAAAACAGAAGGTCGATCGCTCCCCCTCCTCCGCAGCGTCAAAACCTTGGACAAGGCACTAAACCGCGACACCTGGAGCCCACACCGACACCGCGCCTTACCCCCTAGCAGCCTCCAACTTTCCCGCAAAGCGTCTGACATTAACCTTTCCGTCGGCGTGAGCCCGAGACGCGGCCCACGGAGAACCGCGGCTAAAGGGCAACCCCTCTGCCCCCCGCGGAGAGCCGGCACCGCCTCCCCAGCCCCGTCCCCTCGGCCCCACGCAGGCAGCCGCCGGCGGAGAAACTTTTCCGAGCCGCCCGGCGAGGCAGCGCCCACGCCGGCCGCCCCGCAGAGCGGGGACCGAGCCGGCGCCCACGCACCCGTGAGCCCGGCGGGCCAACGCCGCCCCCCGCGGGCCGCGCCGCGCCGGCCGCCCCGCTGCGTGGGCACCCACGGCCCCGCGCGCACCCATCCGCCCGCACCGCTCCTACCGTGCGGGGGGCAAGTGAGGGAGGGAGCGAGGAGGTGGCAGTTACCGGCGAGCGAGCGCCCTTCTTGCAGAGCGGTCCCCTGAAGACGCCTTTGATGCCGCGGTAGTGCCCGTTGCTGAGGTGCCGGGAGCTGATGACCAGGTAGCACGCCATGCGGGCCCCCCGGGCGGGCGAGCGGGGGGAGCGACCCAGCCCCGCGGGTGGCGGGGGGGAAGGCAGGCCGGCTCCTCCTCGGCGGCGGCGGCGGCGGCGGTGCTACCCCCGCCGGAGCAGAAGCCCGCATGAAGGAGCGGGCGGAACCGCAGCAGCGATCTCCCCCCTCCCGTCTCATCCAGCGCCCGGGTTAGCGTTGCCAGCAGCAGGATGCACTGAAGGCGGCAGCAGCGGCGGCAGCCAGAGCACATCTGAGGGAGCGCGGAGGCCAGTCCGCATGCTGCTCCGCGGGTAGGAGACGGGCCCGGGAAGAAGAAGGGCAGAGCGCAACTTGCACAGTCCGCCGCTGCTACGGCCCCTTCCCTCCTCCGCCTCCTCTTTCTCCTCCTCCTCCTCCTCCTCCTCCTCCTCAAACCAGGCCACCGGCAGCCGACATCCGGAGGGGAGTCTCTCCGCGGCAGCTCGAGCGGCGGCTGCTGCCCATGGCTCTTCCCTCCGCCGGGCTGGGTGGTGGATGGAGCCGGCCGCCGCGGAAAGCCCTCGCCGCCCCAGTCCTCCCGTGCCGCCGCTGCAGCCGGCGCCGCGCCTCGCCTCACCTCCGCCGGCGGGGCGGGGAGGCGGTGCGTGGTGCGAGGGGGGCGGAGGAGGGGTAGGGCCGGAGCAGGGGCGGCAGCCGGCCGGGGGGGGCGGTGGCGGCGGGTGAGGGGACGTTGCTCCCCGCCGCTCCGGGGAGGGGAGCGGGCCGCGGCCGGCAGTCCCGGGCGGAGAGGACTGGGGGAGGAGGAAGGCGGCGGGACGCGCTGGCCGCCCTCCTCCTCCTCTTCGCCCAACTTTCCCGCCTTCGGTGGCGGGGAAGTAACGTCCCTTCCCCGCCTGCCTCTGGCTGCGCTTCCACCTCTCCCCGCATCCCATCACCTCTCCTCCCCTCCGCTGTCCCGTAGGCTGTTCCCCGGCAGGGGCTGCGGCCGTTCCCCGCCCTCAGGGGTGCGGAGCGGGGCGGGGAACACCCTCCCGCGGCCGTGCCGGGGGTGTGAGCGGGCACCGGCCCCCCGCAGTCAGCCGCGGAGCTGGGTTAACGGGAAACGTTGCTGCTCCGGTTCCACTGCTGGCTGGAAGCGCAAATTCGCCCAGGACCGCGGCGAGGGCTGCGCGCAGCTGGCCAGACTGCCCGGACACCCCCCAGCTTGTGACTGTGCTTGTCTCGATCGTCCCCCCAGAAAGGTCGTGAATTTAGGTGTGTGGTGGCATTTACGACCTAAATGATTCACATAGAATCGCAGGTATGAAATTCTTCCACCACTGAATAGCTGAAACAGGTTGTTCTTTTCCCCTTCTGCAAGAGGCAGGCGAGATGTACCTCGGACCCGGCTGTGCACACTCAGCTTCTTTTCGTCAGGTCACAAGTATTGTCTCTGCTCTGTTACTTACTAAGTCGATAAAAATAAATCAATAAATCACACGGCCTTACTAGTCACCTGCAGATCTTTCATTTCTTCTAAGTAGATTACTTTAAACTGTAGATAAGAATTATTTCAAATTTTTCATTTAATCCTGTAAAAGCCTATGCTTTCAGATATTTAGTGAATGAAACTGATAAGCCACACTCATTCTAATTTTAGCCTCTCAAGAGCTATCTTTCTATGTACCTAACGTAAATTAAAAAGAAAATCTCACACGAGCCACCGAACTGTATAGAGAAAAAGGTCATGACCAACCAAATGTTAATTTTTTGGCTGTATATGTAAAATAGTGTTGTACAGTCTTCATATAGAATGTTTCGCATACAGTATAAAATTTGATTATATGTGTATATGGACATATATACAAATGGTCAGATCTATATATATTTTATTAATAAATACATAATGTTATAGAGAAAACAAAATGCATCTAAACTTGAAACAACCAAAGCTGGACGTAACATATTAAGAGCATCCTTATGTTAACCATAATACAGTGTTTTGCAATGTAAAACACTGAGGGGTGGGGGTCAAATTAAGCTGGTAAAACCCAGGTGCAAAATAAATAAAAGAACTTGGCACTCTGCATAATGTGTGGTTGAGCTGTGGGACTCCTTGCCGAAGGGTGTTGTGGGGGATAGATTAAACAGTCACATGAATCAGTACAAATCAGACTTTGGGGCCTGGGAGCAATACAGTGCCCACAACAGACCTGTGGAGGACTTTTCTGAAGTAAGAATTTGCATTGGAAAGTGGCTTTTGAGAAATTACACAGCCATACTGAAAAAAGTTATCCACTATTAATTTGGTGGCAAAAATGAGCTTTTATGATGATTTCCTCCTACAAGTCGCAGTTGTGTGAGTGACTTGAAATTTATTCTTGTTGGCATATAATTGATATATTTTGTTAACTACAAGTTCTTTCTGAAATTACTCCTCTGCAATCCTGTTAAAGATAAAAAGTATTAACTTCAACTTCAATTTTGGTCTGCAGCTTGACTTTCTCACTCTGCACTGAATACACCATTCTGGAAGTAAAGACAAGCATCTTTTCTCTCTGGCAATGCAATGAACTTTGCAGAACTTTGCTTCTCTGTGATGCAGCTGTGGTTTCTCAGAACAGAAAGAGAATTTACGTCTCATCTCAACGACTTGCATAGAGGTCTCAGTGCCTTTTCTGTTGTGAAGAGACATGGGAAGTCCTTTGCTCCACAGAAAAGATGATGTTGTATTACAAGGTGAGGAAGGGGGTACAGCAGACCCGCAGCGCTTGCATACGATAGAGATACATGTTTGTGTGTTGCAGCTACACAGACAGACTGGCCAGTCCATGTCACCTGCAGAGGAGCTTCAGCACAAGCTGAAACTGTGCAAGAGCTTCACTGTAGACTAAGGGACAGTACTTTCCTCCTTAAACTTATAGAGTCTTCCACAGTTCATTTACTAAGATTGTATGAAAGGAAAATGATTCGCCCCAGAGTAGACAGCACAGTACTCATTTTATCCTGCTGAGAAGGATGATGTGCTCAATTGACCCTGCTGTGAAAAGTAGAAGTCATTTTAGGCTCACTTCACTTTGCAAACTCAGGGGAATAGTCACTATGACCACCAATCTAATTTATAAACAATCTGTAGGACGCAAGCCTGAGAAAACGAGATTAAGAGTTGTCAAATGGAACGATTAGATATTAATTATAGCACTCCCTGAACATTCTCCCAAGTCTCTGGAGATGCTGCACCTTCTTAGCTTTCATCACAGGTCATGTAGAAATATGAGCCTTAACTATTAGTAGTTTCATCTGGGTCCAATCCTTCACTACCTTAGATCTCATATAGTAATTTTCAGCTGAGCACAGTGGATGTAAAATACTACCTTTCAGAACATTATGCTTTCTTTGCAGAAGTGTTGGTTAGTTTTCAAGATGCAAGGAAGTGGAGAAGCAGGTCAGCTGTCACTAAGAGATGATGATTAGAATAATGAAATGTTCTCCAGTTCATCAATCCTCTCAGTTTACACAGGTTTTTATCATTAATAAAGATTACTTATCACTTATACCCCCCCAAAAAAATGTCTGTAAGCATTTTCTAATTATTCTTTGTAGGGATTGTCCTTGTTGCACAATGTAGTGTCAAATTGAAATACCCAGCCTAGCTCTAAAGCCACTAGTTCTGACATAAATATACTCTGAAAATCAGGCAGCAGAGAACCATATTAATGCAGTCATATTACTTTTAATGGTTGAGCTAATTCATGTGCTTCTTTGCGGCATTAGACAGTACAGTATAGACATACCCTTAAAACTTTGTCTACACTGTGAATTTTATTTAAATTGTAATTCAAGTATTGCTCCTAATATTAGTTCCATCTGCACATAAAGTCCATTATACTGATATTCTCTGCTGTACAGGTAAAAACTACAGTTAGCATGATTTGCCTGCTGCTAACATAACCATTCCTCAGTGTGGATACAGGCTAGATCCACTCAAGGGCCCCAGTCCTAAAATTTTTTCCACAATCCCCTTACTATGCTCAGAAAGAACAAAGACGTCCTTCCCTGTGCCTCCAGACATGAGAAAATTCAAAGAGTGCAAAGAATCTTCTGGCACCACACCTCTAGAAATTTTACTTTAGCAATCAAACAAGAACAGAGGGTGTGTAGACACACAGCTTGAATACTGTTTCACAGTCTGGTTATTCTCACTTGAGTTAAAACATGAGCTGTTTTCCAATGCAGAAGAACCCAAGTGAACCCTATAGTAAGAGCATACCCTAATACTGGTGTGATTTTTACAAGTGGTCTTCCTCACGGTACTGAGCGAGTGAGATCAACATCTTGGCAAGACAATTCAGGTATAAAAACACATGATGAGGTTCCTGACATATAACAGCAATCAATGCCTTAGTGCAGTTAACAGTATATGTTATCTTCAGACATAATGCAGGTTTGAAAGCTATAAATCAAGTCCTGGCAATATATGCAGATCTTTGGATTATATCTGCTTAACCTACATATTCATTCACCCTCAGTTCCTCTAACCCATCCACCCAACCTCTAACTCTTCTCTATTCTAGTGGTCCATAACTACAGCTGATTCCTCAGGGTTCACATGAAAAGCGAAGTCCTGCCCCACTGAAACCAATGACAGTTTTTGAGGTCAACAGAATCAGAGTTTCTCTAGAAACTTTCACCTCTTAAGTATGTTCACATATGGTAACAAACTTTTACAAAAGCCTCAGATACACTATTACAATATTAGTTGTTCTATTATTCTACCTGAAGACATTATCTAATATCCCAAAAGAGTCCTAATTCTTTGTAAATTAGAACTGTATGTTAGAAATAGTCAGCATTTCTGTAGATCATGTGAATAAATTTTAGCCTGAATGTTTGATTTGTTTCTCTCGGTGCAGCATATATTTTGGGGAACATTTTGTAAAGTTCAATTCTTATTTAGAGTTCCTGGTGAATGTAAAAATACAAGGTGATCTGGTCTGCGTAAAGCTTCTTTGTTTTGCTTTTAGTGAAATGGCAACTTCAAATCTCTGCTCTTTTTTTTTCCAAATCTTAAAAGACACCAATTACATTTTTTCCTGAAGTATTAGTAAAAGCTTCATTACATCTGTCTTTTTTTCTTAGTTAATTTAGATTATTTTAGTCCTTCCCTACCTTATTCCATTAGAAGTAAACATAATACTGCTTATCCAAACATTTTTAATCCCAGGCTGCCTCTTTTTATCTAAATAGTAGTTACATTCCTCTTGTGAATCACTTATGTAAGCAGCTTTCTATTACCAAAAACTTGAATCTGTCAAGGTTTATACACTTGAAGCATTGATGGCTAAGTTATTCTACTCTCTAGTCCATGCAGAATCAATGACACCATTTTACTTTGGATAGAGCTTTTTGGAATGTCTAAGTGCTGAACAATCGCTTTATAGTCTACAGCTTGCTATTAATTGCATAGCCAGCAAATACAGCAGTCTTCATGATGATCAGACCAAAGTGCGTGTGTATACACCAGTGAAGAGTGGTAAATCATGCCCTACTTTTCTTATAGGCTCATGCTCCACTGGTTTTAAGAAAGTCGTATAGTTGAACAAGAATCTCATTCAAATAATTCATCCTTACTCTAACTTTTGTTTGATATATCTCTTATGTGACATTCAGCAACCTCTCTGCATTACTTTCTCTATTACTAAAAAACAATGTAATGTTTCCTTCACAGTTATTGTGAGAATTACTCAATAGTGTAACAACAGCCATAAAGGAGAATGCTAAGTATTCCTAGGTGATACTGTGGAAGACTGCTGATTTCATAATCAGTTAAAAATATGCAAGAAATCTATTATTTTGAGAAGGTTGCTGGACATGCCATTCACTTAAATAGGTCAGTAATACAAATAGGACTTTAATCCTGTATTAACAAGAGCTCAATACTTCCAAAGTATGTGTCCAATGATGTAAAGATATCTCCCATTTTCTATTCAGAAATAATATTCATTGGTTTCTTCTTACCTAAATTAGGATGGACATAGAAAGAATAACGGCAAGTAGCCACTGATATGAAAATTATATATCAGAGCTCCAATTCTATTTTAGTGCAAAACCTTTTTTTCAGGAAGATGACACATGAAAGAGATGAAGGTGTAGCAGAGTTTTCGTACACTTGCCAATTTGTTATGTTTGCATAAATATTTAAAACATCAATCTCTTTCTGAAGGAAGAATATGGTTTGCATTTCAAGTCTTGTAGTTTTGTTACAGTTTCTTACTGCTAAATCCCACCAAAATTTTTAATTACTTGCTGGACATCCACAAGAGAGGTGATTTAAATTTTTCATTGCTCACCGATGGTCATCAGTCTGATCTCCTGGGGTTAGCACTGTATGTGCTAGCAGCCTTAATAACTAAAAGATGAGTAAAGTTATTGTATTTTATTATTAGGAACAAGAATTAAATATTAACTGGAGAACAGCTATTTTAAAATTACTTTAAAAGAATGTAAAGAGAAGGAAAATATTGCTTAAGCTCTCCATAGATAGCCATGATATCCACAGATAGCCAGAGAGGCTGTTGGCATATGTTTCAGCCACAGATACATTCATTTCAATAACCAACATAACCACAGCTGTCAATCCCTTTTCCTGCTCAAACTCATTTGTATCAAGGAGTGCTCCAAGGACAACCATAATGAAGCAGCCTAGGAACAGGAGAGGACTCCCATTGCAAAGGAATGATGAAAGCAACTTCCGTCACATGGATTTTTCCATTGGCAGAGTAAGGCCTCTCCTTTCCATTGGTATTACCTGCAAAGGTAGCTTGCCTTACGTTGCCTCAAGGAACGTACTTACATGCTTGCACTCACTGTGTGCTAATACACACACCGCCTACAATGAGTTCCATAGTGTGCTGGTCTTGGCTGGGTTAGAGTTAATTCTTTGTAGTAGCTAGTATGGGGCTATGTTTTGGATTTGTGCTGGAAACATACAGGGATGTTTTCGTTACTGCTGAGCAGTGCTCACACAGAGTCAAGGCCTTTGCTGCTTCTCACCCCACCCCACCAGTGAGTAGGCTGGGGGTGCACAAGAAGTTGGGAGGGGACACGGCTGGGACAGCTGACCCCAACTGACCAAAGGGCTATTCCATACCATATGACATCATGCTCAGCACATAAAGCTGGAGGGAAGAAGAAGGAAGGGGGAACCTTCGGAGAGATGGCGTTTGTCTTCCCAAGTAACCATTACGTGTGATGGAGCCCTGCTTTCCTGGAGATGGCTGAACACCTGCCTGCCCATGGGAAGGAGTGAATGAATTTCTTATTTTGCTTTGCTTGCATGCGCAGCTTTTGCTTTCCCTATTAAACTGTCTTTATCTCAGCCCATGAGTTTTCTCACTTTTACTCTTCTGATTCTCTCCCCCATCCCACTGCAGGGGGAGTGAATGAGCAGCTGTGTGCTGCTCAGTTGCCAGCTGGGTTAAACCAGGACACATAGGCAATTTCGGTTTGACAAGCTAGCATCACCCTTTTTGTCTTGCACTAGTATTGCCATAAGGCACCCATAGACTGTCAGCACATATACGTTGTTTTTTCTCTGGCTACGTCTTCAGCCTTTGAGGCTTATTAATTGGCATAAGATCACGTATAGTTTACAAAGGACTCTCAAGTCACTTTTGTCAGAAAAGAAGTCATGTTACTTTTTACAAAGTGAATGAGAATTCAGCTTGAGAAAAGAGAGGGTTGAGGGGGAATGCTTGAGATGTCGCACAAGTTGGATAAAGATCACTGACCTGGGAACTCTATATACTCTGGTCGTAAGAAAGAAATGACAAGTAACTACAGATAGTTTCTGTATGGAGAGGGCCACTTAGTATGGTAGTTCACTAAGCCCCTCCAGATAGAAAATGACAAGGAGAAAGCAACTCTTTTGTATAACTTGAGAATAAATAAAAGAATGTAAAGTCTGTTGAAGTGCCAGCAATAAAATGCATTTTAAATATATGTGTGTATATATTTTATACAAATATATATACACATATTATATATATATTATTTTTATACATGTATAAATGTGTCTGGTGTCCATGTATTAATGGAGTAATATAGAAATACATATTTAAATGCTTAAAATGTCAACAACTATACCAATTCATTTCCTGTGTTGTTTTTCTCTTTTTACCCACTTCAGTGAAGTGACAATCTATTATTTTTTTTTTAGGAAACTCAATGACAGGGAGGTGATTTAGCAATCTTCAGCAAAGCAGTACAGAACTTGAGTCTGAGATGTTCACACCCATTAAACCACTGTACTACCTAAGCTATCTCAGATCTGCATGTTTCCATGGAAGTATTTATTATGCGCTACCACAAGATCACCCTGTTAGTTCTGTACATATCCTGTTGCCGGCATTTCATCATCTGTCCACATTAATACTTCAGCAGACAACCTTTAAAAAGACTTTACAAAAAGATATGAAAGGCACAGGAGAAATTTCAAACTGACAGCAGCATTTGTCAGCTGGTATCCTTGAATCCAGATGTTTACTGAACATGGAGTCCTTCACATTATTAGGTATCTATGAAACAATAGTTCTTTTTAAGACTGACAGCTACATACTTTCTCTAAAACAGACAAGTATACTAAGAGGTTTTGGAGTGTATTATGGCCTAGTTTTGTTCCTTAATAGGTTAAAACATTTCAAGCATTTTGTAAATTCCATACAAGTCACTGCAAAATTTCCTTGTACCTTGAAGAAAATTCAGAATGCTGTTGTAATGACTTAAATTTCAGTGAAAATTAATAGTAGAAAAAAGAAATGTGCAATACAATCAAAAGGTGACATTCGCTTCCAAATAAAAAGCTAGCACCAGAATTGCACAGCTCCTAACCCCGCCTTGGTATCTCCTAAAATGTGCTTAAGTGGTTCATGGGCTTGCTGGCATCTGCACAGGTGGGGATTTCATCTGATTTCATCCAACATATGGTATTGTAGCAACTTGCTTATAGCCAAAAATGTCACAGTTTTCTGTGCAGAAATAAAATAGATGTTTGTTTCAAATATAAATTCAATCTCTATTTTTGCAGTCGTTTTGTGTTCTAATTATAACAATCTAAACAACACATGCTGAGGTTTTGACAGTGAATTTCTGATGAAACACAGAGTACAAATTTTAATTACATACAGTTCTAATACAGTGAGCACTGCAGCATTTCTGTCATCTTTGTAATGGTAACAAAATGTAAAAAAAAAAAGTTTTTGAAATATGAGCATGAAGGTAATGAGATCAATAAATGTCAGCTAGAAAAAGTAATCACAACTCTAGAGACTCACTAACCTTTCTACAAATTCCAGAAATGATAGACTAGCTTGGATGAGGAATTCTTTAACAATGAGAAACAGATACAATTATAAGGGCAAGCGAGCCAAAGACTGCTGAATAATACCAAAAGCATTGCCTTTTTAGGTAAATAAGAGAAAACAATCAATAATTTTGCTTTTCCTCCTGTGACCCTCACCAACGCATTTCCCTTTGCACCTTCTGATTTTGAGAGCAAAGTATAATAAAAACATATATGTAAACCTAAAGTTAAAGTACGAAATATGACATAAAGCACAGTAAGAGATAACAGTTTTCCAGACTGATGGCCTGATCCTTCTCTCTGGCAGACAGAAATGTTAGAACATTAATTGACCTCCATATAAATTCCAGATACTTAACATTCCCAAGATTTGGTGGTGTATGGTTTCTACATATAATTTATGCAAACCCAGAGCTTAAGGATGACTTAATTCAAGACAAGAAACTGTGCTATGTTTTAATGCCCCATGGTAGAATCTAACTTCTGTAAGAGAAAACATATTTCATATGCAGAGTGTTAGATTAATATTTGAAACGGTAATGTTGGTGGGTTGTTTTTTTTTTTAAATTAAAAGTGCAAGAGACATTGAACCTGAGGTGAAAATGGAAGGGAATAAAATATTTTGTCAAACCTATGCAGATGGGCAATAAATTTTTTTGAATGAAGCATACAATTTTCCTGAAAACGTATTAGCATTTTATGAAGGATATGCAAAATTCACTAAGGATTTATGTACATAACAAACTGGTTTTATGGAAATTGACTTTAAAAAAGAGGGGTAGAGATAACATGGAAATTAATTCTTATTTTATCGTCAAAGTTGGTTTGGTGGGGGTTTTTTGCCCCAGCATTGACTGAACCTTTTTGGGTATAGATAACAAAAATGGATGGGCAGAGATTGAGATCCAGTCATTATAGTCCACTCAGTGTTTGCAGGCAAAGGTGTGTAATTTTTTAAATTATGATTTGCAAATGGTAACACAGACATAAAACCAGCTAGAGATATTAGCAGTTTATATTTCATCTTTCAAGTGCTAATCTAAAGTAATAAATGCAAAAGGGCTCCATATAGAACATACCAAGTATTACAGTATCACCATTAACTTTTATGATCAATAGTTTCTACTTTCTATCATTCTGTATGTCCTGTTGAAATGAAAGGAATTGAAGAACTAAGGTGCTATGTTTGAAATTCTCCAAGTGTCTAATTCCACACACATACATTTTCCCCTTTGCTTTGCTTCAAGCTACTTTTGTGAGCAGGATTGTTCACATATGTACAGGTATGTATAACATTTTTTATACATAACATTTTACATATGTACATGTATGTAACATTTTGCAGGACTGGAGTTCCTTGAGGGAAGTAGCTCTGTGGGTAGTGTGCAACCCAACATAAAGTAGCAGGTTGCTGTGATGACACCCTTTTGTTTTCAGCACAGAGCTAAAGAAGTGAATATTCTGAAAGCTGAGTCAATATATTCTGCAAACCTGTAAGCACTAATTCCAAAAATAAACACACTAAATTTCTCCTCAACTTGCCTGCTTTTCACATGTCTCTAGGCGCTCATGGAGTGTCCCTATGCCAAGGGTCCTTATGCTGCAGTGATTTTTGTTTTACAGAAAGTCCTAATCCAGCTACCATATTTAATCTATTTCCTCCAGAGTCTGAGTTTTAAAATAACGCATCAAAAGCCACGGCCATGGCTGACAAAGACAAGACACCCACTGACTGCTAGAGGTACTTCAAGTCTAATATCAGTTGCTATTGCTAATCCATGAAAATGCTTGCATCTTGTCTAGCTAGGAATTTGACTGAAACGGCTTGTGGAACATTCTTCTTTTCTGGATTTCACATCACCTCATGCTTAGTAAATATTATCAGCTTCCTTCTTGAGATACTCTGTTGGTTGTTGAGGGCCACTCCAGGAGCACAAACTGGATTTCAAGTCAGTTCAGTTGACAAGGACTTAGCATAAAAGTGCTGTGGCACCAGGAATGTAGAAAAACTGCAGAAAGGGATGTGGAGAGGAGCTTCTCTGCTCCAGCCACCCATGACTGTGGGAGCAGCCACGGATGTGTGGAAGTACATTAGATGACTCACAAGTCTGTGTAGCTTTGGAAGTTGCCGCTGTGTTAAGAGAGCATGTATGTGTGTGGATGACACAGGAGCAGTCCAAAGCCAGCAGCAGTTGCTGGAATCACGCTGAATCCAGGTAAGCAAGAAGCTTTCAGCTTTTGGAAATACAGACAGGGTACGTGCCAATTATAATGCTGTGTTTTGTGTTTCATCACCCTGAAACCCCAAGACTCAAACAGGAGCTGTATAAATGGGGACCATGGTATGCAGCTATGGATAGTAAGCTAAGTTTAAGGAAAAAAATCTTTTCAGCCTAAGATTCTATGATTTTGAACAAAGTGAGTTTCAGTCAGATCAATTTTTGCCTGTAAAGGCTTTGCTGTGGCACACCCTTCCTCATACAGGATTGCTCAGAGTCATCTAAAGAAAAGCTGGCTGCAGAGAGCTGCGGAGAGCTGCAGAGAGCTGCTGTCACCTGCGGCAGGATCTTGCAGGTGACAGGACAGAAAATGGCAGGTGAAACTCAATGTCAATGAACACAAAATAACATGTATGGGAAAAGTAACTCAAACTACACATCCACAATGTTGGTTAATTACCTATTGCCACTCATGGAAGAAATGTTACAGCTCCTGGACAGGGTTATCCAAAAATGCCAGCTCATTGCTCAGCAACAGTCAAAAATGCCAGTCAAATGTTAGAAGCTACTGGGAAAGCATTGAAGAACAAAGAAAACATTTCAACACACTCTGCTCGGAAAGCAAAGGTGAAATAGACTGGGACTAGAGAACTAAGAATGGTGCATGAGCTGAGCTGCGAATTACTCTTTCCAATTTCTCAATATGCAAGAAGTAGAACAAAAACATTATGAGGAAGCAATCTTAAAATAAACAAACAAACAAACAGTTTCATTGCATAATCTGTTATCAGATTATGAATTAATTGCTATAGGAGGTTTGTCAGCAAAAAATATAAATGGACTAGATTCTTTTCCTGCTATTGAAGAGAAAGGTCAAAATGCACATTCAAAGTTAAGAAGTCCCTAAACTACTGATTTGCTAGAGTAGTAGCTCATAGCTCAAGCACAAGTTTAAATTGTCATGGTTTATGGTACCTTTCTCCGCTGACCATTGTCAGAGAGAAGATTACAATGCAGTTATAATTTCTGGTCCAGATGATGTGCTACTCATTTAAATCCTGGGTAGATTTGTCATTCAAAGTGGCTTTGACAGACTGGAAAAATGAGCTGACAGAAATCCCATGAAGTTCAACAGCAACAAAAACAACCTCCCACGGCCAGTACATAGTAACCCCATGCAACAGCACAGACTGGAGAGCAACAGGCTGGAAAGGAGCTCTCCAGAAAAGGACCTGAGGGTCCTAGCGAGGAAAGCTGAATTGAGTCACCAGTGTGTCCCTGTGGCAATGAAGGCTAACAGCGTACTTCTCTCCTAGCAAGATTGTAGGCAACAGGTCAATGGCTGTGATTAATTCCTTCCACTCTGCACTTGTGAGACCACACCTGAGTGCTGCGCCCAGTTTTGAGCTCCCCAGAATGAGTAAGAATTTAATATACTGGAGTAAATCCAAGACAGTTACGGGACTGCAGCACACTGGACACAAGGAGAGGGTGAGGAAGCTGGGTATGTTGACGCTAATTATCTAGAGCTGTCCTGTAAAACAGAGCACTGCTTCTATATCAGGGTAGAAAGTGGGAGGAACTTCATATTTGGCATCTAGCTGACTTGCTTGCTAAATGTCTCACTTTCTGCATTTACAGCACACAGCATCTCAGTGATAGAAAGTCAGAAAGACCAATGGAAATGAAGAAAAAGTAAGGCACTTTGAAATTAGACTTTCATCTGATAGCCCACTGTAGGTGTCTGAGCTCTGCTCGGTGGCTACCAAGAGTGCAGACAGGGACCAGCCATTGGCTAGGTTTTGTACAGTACCAGTCGTGAAGGATGTTTTCTTGGGCTTGAAAAACATTTCTTTTTTTCAGATTAAATTTGTCCAAATTTAAAAAATTAATTTGAAACCCAAAATACAGACACACACACACACAACCACATTCATGCTCCTAGTCAACTGTGGCAGTGGAAAACTTCTGCTTTAATGTTTTAGCTTCAAGAAAAAACCTTTACAATTGCAATTGAATGATGATAATTGAAAGCTTCCTCCATGGCAGGTATTTATAAACCTTTAAAATTCTTAATGCCTAAATACTGCTATTCATTGATAGCGTTAGCTCTTACTTCATGTAAGCACAGTACCTCCCTGATTGCTTAGGGGAAGACAAGTTCCTCCTACTGTCAGCCTGTATGAAACAAGGTTTCTGCATGGACAAAGAGGACTGTCCCAGCTGACAAGTGCAAAATGGAGGCAGAGAGAGATCACACTCTAAAACTCCCTGAAGGACCTACAGCCAAGTTCAAATCTGGATAGATCTATATTATCGTAATTTTTTCAGAGGTACTTTTTGGCAGCTGGCGTTAAGGAAAATCTATTTCTCAAGTTTACCACAAGGTGGAGGTGCTGTAACTCAGAATCATTCATTAAGCAATCAGGAAAATGGTGGGTGTTGTACAACGGGCACTGTAAAATTTTATGGACATATTTAAGAAAGTAATAAAAAATAATTGTATGCACTGTGCCATATTATTTTATTAAATTTATTTTAAGCAAACTGTGTAATGACATAGCCAAGTGTCTCTGAACCAGCATTATTTCAAAATGCAGCAGCTTCAAATTTGCATTTGAATTACAGAATGCTGCAGATACTATTCTGAATTACATATCCTTTGGAGGTGGAGATGGCTGATAACATAAGTTCTCCAAAAGCATCCAAAGTGGTGATTGCCAGAGTCAGATGGGTGCCACTTTCTTGGACATATTAACCTGAAACGATCTTTCCCTAAATTGAGCTTTCTGGAGCTTGCTACCAACCAAAAGAGATGATAAACAATGTTTTTGTCTGTAACAAATATAGGTCTGACTGTTCTCACAAGCATTCACTCTGACCTCCATCAGAAGATCCAGGATGGTGTTTGCCATCAAAAGGCTTTGAAACTGCTTTTTAAGTCACATTTATGGTACCGTTCACTTGCTTGTAATAAATGTTGCTGAAGCAGAGACAAGGGAGTCCTCATTCGGGCTTTCTGCACAAGCCCAGAAGATCATGGAGATGAGCTGTTCCTCTCCTCCAAAAGCTTTGTCTTATGAGTCTGCATGGATAGGTTCTCGTCCTGTGCTTTCTTCTTCTTTTATTTAAAACTTCAAAGGGAAAAGGTTAAACATTTTTTTCTGCTTCTCCATTTTTTTCCCTCACATCTTCTTTGCTACTGGTTATTTTGCTGTTTTAAGGAGAATTTGAAACATAAATGAAATTGGTTGGTCCAGGTTACATTACAATAACACAGAAATGGAAAGAATCAGAAAGAAGAGCACTATGAAGACCGAAATTTTGATAGTTTTGTACCAGTTGGATATTTTTGATGTTCAGTGAAGCTATGTTTGCATTGAACAAGTACGACAATACAGAGGAGTAAATCTTTTTAGATGTGCTCCTAAGCCACGGAGAAACAATTTATCTAGGTCCCACTGTACAAATACTGCCTTCATCTGCACATCACCCCTTTCCTGCTCAGAGCAACCACACCCCATGATCACAGTTCATGTGACCACAGTTTACTTGGGTTAGTCAGATTAATTTAAACAGAGTAAGATTCAAGATCTGAAAACATGTAGATATCCCCCTAATGTAAAAAAAATATATCATTGCATAGCAAGAAAAGCCAAAGAAACAATAAGAGTGTGAGGAGGAACTGTATAACAGTTGTAGACATTATCTGAATGAAAGCAGAACAATTACTGTATGGTCTCACAAGTGAGGATGAACTAAATTTGAAGTTCTTAAAATAGTTCTCATTGTACATGAGAAAATAGTGAATGCGGAAGGTCTTTAGAAAACGAGTATACATAATAGACTGAAATCATATTTGATATATCATTATAGAGCTGCTATAGGATCCACATTTTCTTTGATTGTCAATTCATTCTTAAAAATGTGAGGTAAATTGCCAGAGATGTATAGCAGAAAAAGTTCACATGGTTAGGGAATAAAGAAATAAAAATGTATCAGGGATTTCAGTTGTCATACATCTACTATTCACAATGACAGATTGTTGCTGAGCAAGCTTGTGATTTACCACATACCATAAATAATTTGGTTTAATTTCTCCTAATTCCAAAAAATCCCAGAAAAGACAGTAAATCAGAAAAGATTTATTTTCAATGAGTTTCTAAATGAAATTCTGTAGACTTCATTGCTATCACAACAAAACATTTCACATCAAAATATGTTCTGACACATTGAATAATTTTGCAATCTACAAATATTTGTAAAATAACTCAGTGAGGCTGAATCTGCATTTATGGATTTAAAAAATGTTTCCAAGGAATAATCAGACAAACTTAGCCAGAAAAGTTTACATCCATGTGCTTCTAGTCTCTCTTTAAAATTACAAACCATAGTTAACAGCAAGATAATCTATATTAAAAATAGATAAACATTGTAGGCCATATAATTGTCTAATTACAAAAGGCCATTCTTCACTGTAGCTGATTTTTACACACTACATTTTCAACATTGCTGCTTCTTTTTCAGAAAGTAGTTGGCAGAGGTCTTTTTATGTTGTTTAGAAGAAAGCACAAAACATAACACTGATTTTTGATGTGCAGATGTTTGCTACGGTTCCTCATCTGAAACTGATAGCATATAAATGGATTTATAGTAGTGAAGTGGGACATGTTTTGTATGAGAGGAAATCTGTGGCAAAGACAAGGATGCCAGTTGTTCAGGCACTGAAGAAAACCACTGTGTCTCCCCAAAACTCTTCTTGGGCTATACAGATGCCCCTCACCACTGAACCATCAAACAGGCTCAAGAAGTCCACTCCTGTGGCAGCTGCATAGCTCAGGAGGAACATGCTTTGTGATAAAGTAACAGCTCCTTCAACTAATACTAGGGTCTTCATAAAAAGACCTAGCTGATTTGGAGGCAAATCTTGGTTTTTTGTGACTGTGACTCTGTCAGTATCATGACCTGAAGTAATTTAATACTTTCATGTTCTGCAATTGAGTGGTCTACAAAAATACATGTGGTCAGTTACAGAGATGGCAAATAACTTGTTAATCCACAGTCACTTGAGACTTATGAAGTATATAACCGTATGCATGGGCACAGGTATATGGTTCAGAAGGAGACTACTATGGGTTTGATTATTCCCATGAAATAGATGCTGTGTATTTTTTACATCAAGGTTTTCATGCATTCTAAATTGAGGGTTATATTACTTAAATTCTACTGATAAAGTTAAAATGCTATACAATTAGGGAAGACAAGCCCTTCAGATTTATTTATATCCTACCTAATGCAAATGTGAATGTTCTTCTTTTCCACATAAATATGCAATCAGTTCCTTGAAACTTGCTAAGCTGTCTGCATCAGCAGTTTCTCATGAGTTACACAAGTTGCTCATCTCTGAAAAAAAATGCACAGCCTCCCCTTCACCACCAAAAAACCTCACACTAATGTAAATTGCAGCTCCTGGCAACCACAGGTGAGCATCAAACAACACAAGTTACATATAATTATGTTTTTGATGACTGAAGAAGTGAGCTAAATCCTGATGTTCTTCCCATTCTTATGCAGTTTTCAGTAGAAGTTCCCACAAACTTCATCCTAAAAGGGCTTGAGGAGGAATGAAGCAGGAGGAATCAACATTGGTCCACTTTCAGGAAAGTGAAAAATATTAGGTAGCAAATTGGAGCAGGAGCCTATCTATAAATTGATTTTTGAAGTGATACTTAGACTTTAATTGTGAACTGAACAAAATGTTTCATTTCTTTGGGGACTTTATATCTTTTTAAAATGAATTTTGTTGAAAGCAAACCAAATCATTTTGTTTGGGAACAGTCAAAATTAAATAATATCTATTATATTATACTTTTTTTAAAAATATATATCCCCCTTTTTGCTGAAAATATTTGTGATATTCAACACAAATGTTTGTACTGTGTTGGCCAACTCAAGTTATTTCACCAGCTGTAATCCAAAATGGAATTATAGATCCTGTAGATTTCTTTTATTGATTTCTTTTTTATTATTGGTACACATTTGTACTAACTTGAGACACATTTTAAAATATCATGTCACTGATGTTTTTATCAGTTTTTAAAGGTCAAGATATTTATGTCTTCATCTGTAGATAGTTGTAAAGTCTTTTATTTACCACAGCTCTGAAAAAATAGGATTCAGGTATCATCCCTTTATTCTGATGCACCACTAAAAAGATATGGCATCACTCTTCATTTAAGTGGGATAAGAAAGATTTGGTACTTTTGTCTAAATTCCGTTTCAGTGACAGTGGAGAAATATCATTGAGAATTAACATGGGAATAGATTCAACATGAGACCAGCATTTGGCACAGATTTCCAGAAAATTGTGTTCATTCCTATGAAACGAATACAAGTATCGCTGATAAGTCAACCTGGGAGATAATTCAGGAAGGATTTTGATTCAGTAAACTCTCTGAAAGTTTGTTACTTAGAATTCTGGATCTGAAATCCAAAGCCTGATATTGAAATTTTTTGTTGAATAAGCCAAATGAGACCCAAAGAGCACGAGGTTACAAAGGAAAAATGCAGAACACATTTAGAGACCTTTGTGTCCCAGAGCTACAGCTGATAGCAGCTAGAAAAGCAGTGTGCAGACCTCCCAGCACAGAACCGTACTACGCGTGAATGGCTGCTTTGATAACTGCACGTACTCTCCAAGGAAAGGTGCCAAGGGCCTCCCGAGCTCACCTACTGCAAATGAACAAATCCCAAGACACTCTTTGAAGACCAATTGTTGCAAACCTTAATATAATTAGCATTTGTGCAACTCCTTTGACAAAAATATCCTAAATACCATTCCAAGAACACAGGGCATGATTGCTTATAAGGCTTATATAATTTTAGTGGTAGTTAAAGAAATATTGTAGCACAAAAGCAACTGGGGATTGCTACAGTTTTGCTTTGGCACATATGCTAAGCCTTAATGCTATTATGTTTACTACCAAGATGACCAAAGCCCTTGCCAAGAACAGGGTGCCACTGTGTTAGGCAGCTCAACAACTGTTTGATTGTGAAGATTAGATTTCTGCTTTACTCAAATTGACAGTAAAGTATCATTATGCAGTGGATATGGATTTATTTACACTTTATAATGAGCTTTTAAAATTAAGTGGCTGTTCACAGTATGCAGGAGTATTTTGAGGATTTAAAAGGCAGTGTACTAATAAAGATGAGAGCTGTAGAGGGTGGTGAGGTTTTTTTCTGAAATGGAAGCAGTCCTGTTGCAGAAATAGTTCTGCCTTATTGAATTATGAGACACCGTCCTTGTTTAAATTGGGGAACAACATCAGGAAGCCTTCTGCCTGAAGAAGTCATGTGCAATATTAGTAGTACCACAGGAGGGTTTTTTACCTTGTAATTGCCATAGGACTTCAGATTGCTTTTTTTTTCCACAGTACACTGAGTTTCTACACTTACTCAGCCAGTCGTTAGAAAGGATACATTTTTATAAACTGAAGAAGTAGAAATCTCAAAGGTAACCAAAGAACTCTTGAGTCTGTTTTCTTCAATTCTGTGAGGTACAAAATATGAATATGAATATTAATAGATTAAGGTGGCTTTCGTATGTGCTATGCAAAACTGGAAAATCAAGGGCAGAAGCATTATGTGTGATTCCTCCTGCACAGAAACGGAATGACATTAAAGAGAGAAGCTCCAGAATAAAGAAATAAATTTAACAGGGGAATAGCCTGCACTGAAAAAGGACTGCATTTCCTACTGAAAACTGTGTTAGATTTAACCAAAGCCCCTGATGAATTATCCTGAAGTGCTGTGTTGGGTAATTGCTGGCACCTTTTGTTAGCAACAAGCAGATTACTAGGTGATGCTTTATAGTAAATACAGCCAATTATAATTTTACGTTCATAGTACAGTGTCACCTGCAGACCCCGGTCAAGGCTCAGAGCCTGACCGTGCCATGCCACACACAAACAATGGAGGCACTCCCGGAGGGACAACTGCGGAGGCATCTCTTGCTTACAGGTGGCCCATTCCAGCTCCAAGGAGAAAACATATAGCTCAATGACAAAGCAAGAAAAGAAAGTAAAGCAACAAAATGAAACAAAAAAGTGATTGAGTAAAAATAGTATATCAAAGATCCAGGCTTCCTCATCTGCCTTGTACATGCAGATGTTACAGACCTCCAGGGCTACTTGAAAGCTATTATCCATTGCTGAGAGCAGTGGACACATAACGGAACCTGCACGTGTATGAAGGCAGAGCTGGTAGAGTATTTACTTACTTACTCTATATGTCACTATGAAGAACAGACCCCCTCAAATCAAGGAAGCTTCATGGCAGAGACCAAAGAGAACACCAGCTCTCAAAATCTCATGGTAAAAGTGTGAGTGCTGGCAAACTGGAAAGTAAAGGGACAGAGGAGCAAGCCGTAGTCTTCTTTAGTTGCTTTACTGTTTAAGAGGGCAATGTTGACTGAAACTGCAGAAATGTTGTTTTAATTGGAGAGCACATAGTGCTCTCCAGTTACAGTTGTACTTGGAAAACAAGAAGAACCCTGAAAATTTGAGCTTAGTGGACTGGGCAGTTCAATCTTCTCTAACCCATGGTAAGAGACAGTATGGATTTGTACATATCTTAGAGAACCAGTTGTGCTTTGGAAATGATTTTTCTCCTTTCTCACTCCAAAACCATCTTTATTTGCCTACTCATTTGCATAAACAGAAATAAGGTAGAGCTTGTAGACAGTAACTACTCTCTCCCCTCACATCTGGCAATTTGCAGAGACATGCATTAGGCACGATCTCCAAGGAATATATTTATATAATTTTTAAGGAGTTACTGTTTTTTTCTTTTTCCATTTTGAGCCTAAAAGAATGAGGATCAGGAGAAAGAATACAGTATGTAATTACATTTAATAAAATAAAGGGAACTGTTTGCTAACAGCTTGTTAACAGTTTGCTAAGTGCATTAGTTTTCTTCCTTCAGCCCAGAATGCAGCAAATCTAGGTTAGCTATTGTCTCCAGCCAAAACGTGTGGACAGATACAGATGGGCTCTATAGGACAATGATGGTATGGAGCTGTTCCAGAAAGCTGTTCCAGACACTCTGGGGCGAGTGGGATAAATTGGGAAGCGGAGCCATGACTGCAGCGAGGGCTGGGGGACGTGCCTGGCCTGCACTCCCAGCAGCCTGGACGTGAAATGTGAGGGTGGCTCGCAGAGAGTCTGGTCCCGCCAGCTTGTAAGCAAAACAGTGCATGTCTCCAGAATAGGTTCATTCACAGATTTCTTGGCGTATGCATAGCGGTGCATACTATTGATACCTGCCACAGGTATATTTTAGTTAATGAAAAGATATTTCATTCCCCGTATTAATTTGTGCACTTAGTCTTGGGGTTAATAAGGATATTTATGTGAGAAAGAAAATCAATTGTGTAAATTGCAATTCTACCCTAAAAAATGTATCTCCACAAAAGGCTAGGACTGGAAACAGCATTTTGCTGAGACTATGGGTTCAAAAACTGTTGACTTGTGAAGAATTTGGGGAAAGATTCATCGCTAGGCACTTAACTTAGGCAAGAGATTTCTTGCTTTTACCTCAGAAGGATTTCTTCTGCATCCTAGTAAATATATATTTAGCAACAGCATCTGCCACATCAAGATACATTTTTACATGTTTACTGTATTTTTACCATTGGAATTTGAATGCTTTGCTGTCTGATTGCATAGCACTGTACCATACTGAAAAAAAAAACCAAACCCAACCTAATTGTTTCATCCTTAACCAATATCATTTATGTCAGCAGAAAGATTACCAGCCCCTTAATGATTCATCCCGTGTCCCCCTTTTGTGACTAGCAGTCTATGGGAAGGGATCATTCTGTAATAAATGTCAAAAAGCATGTTTTATCTAAATAGCTCAACATACTCTACTGACAAAATTTAGTTAGAGATAATTTATACTCTTCAGTAACCAAAGCAATCTATGGGTTCTTTTAAATTGCTTTTGTCTCCAAAATAAACTCGGTTGGCTGTGCAGCATGAAGCAGAATTTAAAGCAATATTTCATAAATCTGTCACTGAAGATTAAAGTAATCTTTAATTTACAAATGCTGTTACCAGCTCTGTATGTTTACTTTGCAGAGCTTTGAAAATTCAAGCATCTCTCATGCCTCTAACCAAAGCTGCTCACAACCTCACAGAAAAAGAACAACCAGGGCCAAAAACTGTCAGGGCGGCTTCTGTAAATCTCCACTCACTGGTATTTTTCTGTACAGCTGAACTAAGTAGCATGCAAAGGCAACCTATGAACACAAGAACGGGAAAACAGACCCCTTCTCTTTCCTGTGCATAACTGGGAGCTTGAAACTTTCCCATGTTCCTTATACATTGACTGAAGGTAAATCTGGACCACTCCTGCTGCGTATAATCACTACACTCAGCCTTTCTTGTTCACCCATTAAACTCTCATCTCACCCAGATTCTCATTACCACAATGGCCTTTCCTCTGGCTTTCCTTTTGCCTTGCTCTTGTCCTCTGGGAACATTGGTTTTAAGGCCATTTTTTCTTGCCAAGCTTTAGACCTTGGTTTGCCTCCACTGCTCCCCCTCCATGATCAGACATAAATCAAATCCTCATTTCTCATGTCCTCATGGATTATCACTACCTTGTTTATGTCTCATATGGATGAGAAACATCATACAGATGTTGACTTATAACAAAAGCTGGTTGTTCTGTTCAGTGAGGGAAACAAACAGAAGGCAACTAATTTCAGTTTAGGGTTGAGCAAAGCAATTTAAAGAAAACAAAAGACAACCAACATATTTAAATGGAAGGAAATAATTTTGAATTTAAGAAAGCATGCTCCCAACTAGACATTTTAATAAAGCAAAAGGCTAAGTTGACAAGGCGATTTAAACAGTATTTACAAACCCAGTAGTGAAAGCAGGCTTTGCAGTTCACTGGCTGTGAATCCTCTCCAGAGTGTAAGTATCGACCATACACAGAAAACCAGTTTCACCCTTCCATATCCCATTGTTGGAACAAGCCTTAGCCATTAGTCTATGTGATATTCTGAGTGTGATGTCTTTTGGTTTCTCAGTTGCATTTTAATAGAAGAGTTAAATACTGGTTTAGACAAGGGGGGGGGGGGGGGGAGATAATTACTCCTTGAGCATTTACCTGCTGGATGAATTGAGGAAAGACTTGATCTGCAGAAGGATTGCATGTGTCGTAATTACTGGGCACAAAGACTTCTGTTTCCTGAACGTCTCTTAAATCTTCTTCTGAACTTAACCTACAAAGTCCAAATGAACCTTTTCAATATTTCTTTAATCTTTCTCTCTTTTTCTTTTCTTCCCACAATATCTACTGAAGTTTCGTGCTTACCTTTATAGACCAATAAACTTTGCATCCAAAGAAAAAAACACTGTGCCCACCTCCATTTCCAAAAAAGACTTCTGTGTTTTTATGTTACCACTCATGCCACCACAGCAATTCCTTATAATTTCCAGGGAACTACCTTACTGAATACGTCCCAGTCTTTTGTCTAAACTTTGTCACAGCACATAGGAAAATAACTTTATTTAGAATAAGTTGCTGGTATGCCAAGATCATTGCCATTGAGCATGATCTCATTGTTTCCTTGCAGTTTCTCCTGTATGGCTGTGTTATGCAGAAATGGATGGAACTTCAGAGTGAGGAGTTTTATTTATTCTGTGTTTGCACATCACCTCACATAATGCAACATGCTCAGGAATAGGCAATAATGGAATAAACAACTATACTGACTTTGACAGATTATATTAAGTCATTGTGCATTGCACTTAATTACTAAAAGCCACTGAATATATGCAACAGTTCTGTGGACTAGGTTATAGCTTTTTAAAGTTCAAACATAATCGCTAATATTTGTTCACAAGAATAATCCAATTTTTGCATAGTTTTCACTTAAAGTGAGGCTGAAGAAGTTAGTTTCGCATTTGAGTCCCACAGACTTCACCATTTAGTTGGTGCGTGAACTTTACAGATGCAGTTACTGGTGCATGCAAGCTTTGCACGCTGCTAGTCATGCATGCATAGAATCATAGAATCACAGAATCATAGAATCGTTTATGTTGGAAAAGACCTTTAAGATCATCAGGTCCAACTGTTAACCTCGCACTGCCAAGTCCACCACTAAGCCATGTCCCTAAGCACCACATCTACACGTCTTTTAAATACCTCCAGGGATGGTGACTCAACCACTTCCCTGAGCAACCTGTTACGGTGCCTGACAACCCTTTCAGTGAAGAAATTTTTCCTAATATCCAATCTAAACCTCCCCTGGAGCAACTTAAGGCCATTTCCCCTTGTCCTATCACTTGTTACTTAGGAGAAGAGACTGACCCCCACCTCTCTACAACCTCCTTTCAGGTAGTTGTAGAGAGCGATAAGGTCTCCCCTCAGCCTCCTTTTCTCCAGGCTAAAGAACTCCAGTTCCCTCAGCTGCTCCTCATAAGACTTCTGCTCCAGACCCTTCACCAGCTTCGTTGCCCTTCTCTGGACACGCTCCAGCACCTCAATGTCTCTCTTGTAGTGAGGGGCCCAAAACTGAACACAGTATTCGAGGTGCGGCCTCACCAGTGCTGAGTACAGGTGGGCAATCACTTCCCTAGTCCTGCTGGCCACACTATTTCTGATACAAGTCAGGATGCTATTAGCCTTCTTGGCCACCTGGGCACACTGCTGGCTCATATTCAGCCAGCTGCCGACCAACACTCTCGGGTCCTTTTGCATCAGGAAGCTTTCCAGCCACCCTTTCCCAAGCCTGTAACATTGCATGGGCATTATTGTGACCCAAGTGCAGGACTCAGCACTTAGCCTTGTTGAACCCCATACAATTGGCCTCGGCCCATCAATCCAGCCTGTCCAGGTCCCTCTGTAGAGCCTTCTTCCCCTCAAGTAGATCAACACTCCCGCACAACTTGGTGTCGTCTGCAAACTGACTGAGGGTGCACTCAATCCCCTCATCCAGATCACTGATAAAGATATTAAACAGAACTGGCCCCAATACTGAGCCCTGGGAGACGCCACTTGTGACCAGCTGCCAACTGGATTTAACTCCATCATCACCACAACCCTTTGGGCCCAGCCATCCAGCCAGTTTTTTACCCAGTGAAGAGTACACCCGTCCAAGCCAAAAGCAGCCAGTTTCTTCAGAATGCTGTGGAAAACTGTGCCAAAGGCTTTACTAAAGTCTGGGTAGACAACATCTACAGCCTTTCCCTCATCCACTAAGCAGGTCACCTTGTCGTAGGAGGAGATTGGGTTAGTCAAGTAGGACCTGCCTTTCATAAACTCATACTGACTGGGCCTGATCACCTGGTTGTCCTCTACATGCTGCATGATGGCACTCAGGATGATCTGCTCCATAACCTTCCCTGGCACCGAGGTCAGGCTGACAGTCCTGTCGTTCCCTGGATCCTCCTTCCAGCCATTCTTGTAGATGGGGATCACATTTGCTAATCTCCAGTCACCTGGGACCTCCCCAGTTAGCCAGGACTGCTGGTAAATGATGGAAAGGGGCTTGGTGAGCACTTCCGTCAGCTCCCTCAGTACCCTTGGGTGCATCCCATCTGGCCCCATAGACTTGTGTGTGTCTAAGCGCTGTAGCAGGTTGCTAACCATTTCCCCTTGGATTATGAGGGCTTCATTCTGCTCCCCATCCCTGTCTTCCAGCTGAGGGGGCTGGGTACCCAGAGAACAACTGGTCTTACTATTAAAGACTGAGGCAAAGAAGGCATTAAGTACCTCAGCCTTATCCACATCCTTTGTCACTATGTTTCCCCCCGCATCCAGTAAAGGATGGAGATTCTCCTTAGCTCTCCTTTTGTTGCCAATGTATTTATAGAAACATTTTTTTATTGTCTTTTATGGCAGTAGCGAGATTAAGTTCTAGTTGGGCTTCGGCCCTTCTCATTTTCTCCCTGCATAACCTCACGACATCCTTGTAGTCCTCCTGAGTTGCCTGCCCCTTCTTCCAAAGGTCATAAACTCTCTTTTGTTTCCTGAGTTAGAGCCAAAGCTCTCTGTTCAGCCAGCCTGGTCTTCTTCCCCACCGGCTCACCTTTCAGCACATGGGGACGGCCTGCTCCTTCATCTTTAAGATTTCCTTCTTGAAGAATGTCCAGCCTTCCTGGACCCTTTGCCCTTTAGAGCTGCCTCCTAAGGGAGTCTGTCAACCAGTCTCCTAAACAGGCCAAAGTCTGCCCTCCAGAAGTCCAAGGTGGCAGTTCTGCTGATCCCCCTCCTCACTTCTCCAAGAATCAAAAACTCTATCATTTCACAATCGCTGTGCCCAAGATGGCCTCCAACCACCACACCACCCACAAGTCCTTCTCTGTTGGTGAACAAGAGGTCCAGCGGGGCACCTTCCCTCGTTGGCTAACTCAGCAGCTGTGTCAGGAAGTTATCTGCCACACACTCCAGGAACCTCCTAGACTGTTTCTTCTCTGCTGTATTGTATTTCCAGCAGACATGTGATAAGTTGAAGTCCCTCACGAGAACAATGGCAGAGATTGTGAGACTTCTCCCAGCTGCTTATAGAATATTTCACCTGCCTCTTCATCCTGGTTGGGTGGTGCCTGCATTACTTGCATAAACACAGATTAGTGATAATAATAAACACAGATTAGTGGTAGTGAATTAATGGGCAGAATTGTGCATGTGGAAGTGAAGGCTGGGTTTCTAAAAATATGACCTAACATTAGTCCCATAAAGCTTTCTTGTTTAAGGTTCTATGGACATTAATTTCCAACATCCACATCTTTCAAGGTAGTCAATGAATTAATCATTGCAGATGGTAACGAGACAGTCAAATCCTCTCTACAATACCAAACTTTGATGATGTTGAAGAATTCTCATCTGTCTTCAAGTCACACAAGTAGTGTCTCTAACATGGGAAAACTGATTATGTTTGGGTTATCCTGCCTTCAGCTTGCAGTCTTCATAATTAGACAGTAGTTAAAAAAATTAAAATGTAAATTGATTGGACTAAATCCCAGGTGAACGAGACTCTCTGAAGGACTGCCTTCTGATACTGCCAGTTAAATGGCATATGAAAGAACATGTAGATGATAGCAACTATTACTTAGTTACATCTTTCTATCAATCCTTCTTCAATGCAAAAGCCTCCTGGAACAAAGGAGCTCAGAGAAGGTAGCTGTGATGATCTTTTTCCGGAAGGAAAAAGAAATCAACTATCACCACAACAACCAATGAAGTAATTGTCTTCCAAAAAACGCTGAAGGATGATGTCACATAACAGAGTTACATGGCAAAATTCAGTCTGAAGGTAGAACCTAACAGTATCTGAAGATGATTTCAGTAATTGCACTCACATAAAAAAATATATTAATTATGAGTGTTGTATTTTGCATTCTCACACTCAAAGATATAGGAAACTTAATTTATGACTTTCTGAAAATACCTTGTTATAATAGAACTGCTAGTACAATCTTCACTTTGCTAAGCACTTATTGTAATACAAATAAGTATCTTTTAAGTAGGTAGTTTTTATAATATGAAAGATATGTAGCCAGCCTTTAAAGTGCCAAATTAAAATTTACATGGCAGAAATTCACAGGGGTGGTTTGTTTATTTTTAATTTCAATTGAGACAGAGGTCTATTGTTTAAAAAATGATAAATTCTAGGGCTTTTTCCTTTGGTATAGGAACTAGAAAGTAGCAATTTAATTTTTTACAAGTGAAAAAAACTCATTCTGCTAGTTTTAGATATAATAATGCTCCTGTCAGAGAAAGGATATTCAAGCATTGACAATACACGGTATATTAAAAATACACCTCATCATTATTGTAAGTATCAGAAAACAGATTGTTTTATAAATGAGCATAAGTTAAACATTTTCTACTTCATTGCATTAAGCATTTTAGTCAATATCTTCCCAGATTAAATTCTATGAGATAATTACAGGGCACAAAAAGACCTTTTCACAAATTCACTTTTTTTTTTTAAAGTAATTTATTCATGAAAACTGCTGCAGATGAAAAAACCGAATGTCTCAAAGGCAATGCTGTTATAAAAGACAGCATTGTGACTCAGCACACTGTGAAGCAAGCTCTAAGTCCTGGTCACATATTCTCTTTCCTTGTCAAAGCAGGTTGTACCGTTACAAATGACAAGACCAAGCAAAGAAATCTAAACACAAGAGGAGGTCAGAGGATTGCCTTATCATCAGTGGGAGATTTCAGTGAATCACTGATTAACCCAATTCTAACCCCTTTTCCATCATTTTTTTCTAAAACCACAGGTGTTTTTTTTAATTCTGAAGTATCAGAAAAAAACAGATGTCAGTTGCATTAAAACCAAAGCTATGCCCTAAGCCACGGTGTTCACTTTCTTCATGGAGTTTGAATCTGCAAGCAATGACAGCTAAAGGAAGGGTGATTGCCTTATAGTTTATAACATAGGACAGTGTGAGGGCAAATTTGGTCCCCGTCTTTACAAGTATGGGTCAGTTCATATCTTACGCCTTTTTGGCATTTGATATCTCTAGAGGTCTTCATTAATCCCTTGCAAAGTTACAAGATCCTATATACTGTGCCAATGTGATGCTAAGAGTTAGTGGCTTCTAGGCACTGGATCCCAGGGGTCAGCTGTGGTCATGGGTGTGTTCCTGAGGCCCAATATGTATTTAGAAATCCTGGAGTTCGTCCTTACTTCCTTGACAATGAACAAGTGTCTGTTAAATACTCAGGGGGCAGATGAATGGGTTAAAACACAAAAACTAAATAAAATAAAAATACTGCGAATGAATAAAAATAAAATATTCTGAATTAATGGATAAATTGCAAAATGCAAAGAACCTTCAAACTATTATTTCATAAATCACCTTTAAAGACTGCTAAAAGTTGACTATTATTTGGTGAAACAGTTCAGGCTGAAGTAAATGGTGCAGCACAATTATTAAAAAAATCTAAAATGATCATTTATGTGTCAAAAGAATGACTAGCAAAGGGAAAGGCAATTTCACAAGGAAAAGATTGTTGCACACTGATGCTTTACAGACTTATGCAAAGCAATCTTTTTACAAAAAAACCTATGAGTGCGCAAATGTACACAGACTATTTTAGGAGCATTATGCAGTATTTGTAATAAAGATGACCTTGGCACGTTACAGTAACAGGTTGAAAGAGAGCATACACTAAAAATACCTGGAACAGTCACAGCCTTATACAGAAGAAGAAAAAGATACACCCAGTGATAGGATGAGCCCAACTATGTATTCAAGCAACGCATACAAACTGTGATAAATCATTAAGTTTATGACAATATAGGAAATGACAAAACAAGTTTACCAGACCAAAATCTACTCAGTTGCGTCAGTGCACACTGGTATTAGAGCAATACCCAGCATTTGCTTGCCCAATACAATTGAACAAAAATGGCAATACTTCGTCAGATCAAAGGTTCATCTCATCGCATCCTGTCTCTGACAGTGGCTGATAATGAATGACCAGAAAATAAAAAGAGAGGAAGGATATAACAGTATTTCCCCCTGTAATCTTCCAGACCCACATATCTGTGGTTTAGGGATTTCTTAAAGCAGTAGTAGTATCTTTGCACTTCACAGCTCCTGAGGTTTCAGTCTCACAGTATTATTTCTTCATCCCTGTTGGCTTGCCTACAGACTTGGAAAACAGAAGAGGGAATAAGAACCAAATAAGGAGCTGTTTCTCCCCTGAGTTTTCAGCAGGAACATGACCTTGTAAAACGTATTACAAACTGGGATTCGCAAGCTTAGCATTAGCATGGATTCTCACACCGAAGGCTCCAGGTACGGCAGGATGCGGGTCAGGGCTGGTACTCACATCTGCAGAGCTCTGATCTGCGCTGCTCTAAATGTCCTTCAGGACATCGCCACTCAAGTGGAGGGGAACCAGCCTCATAGAGCATTTATGGGGTTTCAGGTTTACTCTAGCAAGTCAATATAATGAGCTTTAAAAAAAAAATCATGATTAACATTGTTAGACCATGAATGTGCAGTGTTCTATTTAAATTCAAAGTGATGTCAGATCTGGGCCAAGGACAACCTATGAGAACAGATAACACAATACAGGGAAAAACTGCAGGACATTCAGTAAAACCAAAAAAAATATTACCCAAGTGTTTTTATATTAATAGGTATTAGCTGTCCATGTGAGGAGCAAGTTCTCTGCTTTTTTAATAAGCCTAAAATATTGATTTCTCATTCTTAATTTTTCTCATTTTAATGCTGTACGGAGTGTTTTCTTTCATCTGAATTGCAAATAGTGTCTTGAATGTCTTAGCTTCAGATTT